>NW_026112416.1:0-225282 GCF_024323335.1 Lathyrus oleraceus
GACTCCCAGCTTTGGAGAAAAATTCATGTTTTATTCTTTTGAATATTTTTTCTTCTTAACTCATGTATTTTCAATTTAAAAGTTTCCTATAAAAATAAATTTAATAAAGCTATTATTAATAGCCTGCATTTAAACGGCGCATTGTTGTAAAATCCAAAGTAATTTGTTTATGAACCTAATAATTCATAATAGATTTTTATTAATTATAACCAATTAATGTTATTTGGGTTCTCCTCCCTTAAATTTCATTAAATAGTTACACCTATCTAGATTATTCTATACCTTAATATTTAGACACACATTTATTATAATAAAAATAGATTTATATAAATAAAATATGTTGTAACTACATAGAAAACTTCATAGTTTATCCATGATTGAAATTTAAATCTTTAAATTTATATTTATGTTTGTAAAATATGCCAAATAATTTTTTAACAAGGAACTCAGTTCCTCAATGGGTGAATCATTATGTTCTTTTTTGTTAGTTTTTATAATTTAAGAGAACCGCGAAAACAAACAATCACAACCTATTAGACTACACGCCTATTATGTCTGTTTCACTTCCATGATAAAATTAATTATTCATGCAAAAGTATTTGAGAGGTTAATGAAATAGTTGTCCTAAACAAACTAGCTTTGAATGGTGCAAAACATGTTAAATTCAAATTTTATATTTCAAATAGTTATTGTACGACAAAGAAATAGTAAATTGTGAAAGTTTGTCTTGATTTAAACTATAACATTTCAATCAATGTTTTTACCAATGTATCTTTTTTATCAGGTTGTGGGTGTATTGATTTTAATTGTCAATGGTTTAGGAGTCTTAGCACCATATCGCTTTAATGCATACACGACCTGAAACATTTCCTCTCTTAGTCATCAGAACAAAACTATAGTTATATATTGTATTGAGAATATATTGGAAATGATATCGATGTGTCAGGAAATCCAAGCAATCGTTTACCGCAAGTCTTAAAGAACACATGTGATATATTGTTGAACTATTTGCCTACACTTTGCTTCAAGGATGACGTTATTGTGATTAAATTTTAGAAATGGGAATCTGTTTGCAAGGTTTTGAAGTTTCATTATTTCGTATGATGATTTAAGATGCAGAAATGAGACATTCCTCATGGTCTTGATCCCTTGCATATGAACAGGATTATGAAGATTCTGGGAAAATGATCACTCGCTCAATCGGTGACGATTTTTGTGTTCATGTGTTATAGTGAATATTCCGTACAATGTTCTTATCGGGGCCTGAAAGTTAACATTTCTAATATTTCATTTGTTTTTGACACCATATTTCAACTCTTATATGGTAGGCAACACAAGTCTTCCGTACTGGATTAGAATTTATGGTATCCCCTTTGATTATAACGACCCAGGATTATGTTTTCTATTTAAATGAGTATTTGAGTTTAGAAGGCGTTAAACATAGTCACAAGTAGTTAACACATTGATATTTTTCTAGAATATTGTGCGGTACGACATTTTGAACTTTTTACCTAACGTTCTTTTAATAAAAGGAACGGTACTTTCATCGACAAATAGAATATGAAAAACCTGTTTTTCTATTACTTTTTCTTTTCCTTTTCCAGTTTTTGCTTCTAGGTTAGGTTTGTGTCCCATAAGTTCTAATTTATATTTTTTCTTCAGGAGTAAATTTTTACCAAAGTTATGACCCTAGTATGGTTTGATTGTTGAATGACATTATTGATTTTTTGAAATACTCTTTTCAAAAACTATATCATTTTTCCTTAAAACTTCCTAAAAACAATTTAATTATAGTTTAGTCTAAAGTATTGTCTGTTATTGCAATCTCGTTTGTTATAATTAAAATAATACAAAGTGATATTTATTAACTTATTTGTTCATTTTTGTACTATTTTAACATATTAAAAGTCACATGTTTTTTTTCACATAAAAAAAGTCTCTTAATAAATGTGATAAAGTTTATAATATTAAAAAACATAATGTAGTATAGTATAAATTTAAAGTAGGGTAAAGCCAAACCAAGTAGCACCTCAGGCAAATTCAATGTTGAATTCTGGGTTCGACTCCCAGCTTTGGAGAAAAATTCATTTTTTATTCTTTTGAATATTTTTTTCTTCTTAACTCATGTATTTTCAATTTAAAAAGTTTCCTATAAAAAAAATTTAATAAAGCTATTATTATAGCCTGCAGTTTAAACGCGCATTGTTGTAAAATCCAAAGTAATTTGTTTATGAACTTAATATTCATAATAGATTTTTATTAATTATAAACAATTAATGTTATTGGGTTCTCCTCCCTTAAATTTCATTAAATAGTTACACCTATCTAGATTATTCTATACCTTAATATTTAGACACACATTTATTATAATAAAAATAGATTTATATAAATAAAATATGTTGTAACTACATAGAAAACTTCATAGTTTATCCATGATTGAAATTTAAATCTTTAAATTTATATTTAATGTTTGTAAAATATGCCAAATAATTTTTTAAACAAGGAACTCAGTTTCTCAATGGTGTGAATCATTATATTATGTTTTTTTTGTTAGTTTTTATAATTTAAAGAACTCGACGAACAAACAAATCACAACCTATTAGACTACACGCCTATTATGTCTGTTTCACTTCCTGATAAAATTAATTATTCATGCAAAAGTATTTGAGAGGTTAATTGAAATAGTTGTCCTAAACAAACTAGCTTTGAATGTGTGCAAAACACCTGTTTAAATTCAAATTTTATATTTCAATAGTTATTGTACGACAAAGAAATAGTAAATTGTGAAAGTTTGTCTTGATTTAAACTATACATTTCAATCAATGTTTTTACCAATGTATCTTTTTTATCAGGTTGTGGGTGTATTGATTTTAATTGTCAATTGTTAGGAGTTCTTAGCACCATATCGCTTTAATGCATACACGACCTTAACATTTCCTCTCTTAGTCATCAGAACAAAAACTATAGTTATATATTGTATTGAGAATATATGGAATTTGGATATCGATGTGTCAGAAATCCAAGCAAATCGTTTACGCAAGTCTAAAGAACACATGTGATATATTGTTGAACTATTTGCCTACACTTTGCTTCAAGGGTGACGTTATTGTGATTAAATTTTAGAAATGGGAATCTGTTGCAAGGTTTTGAAGTTTCATTATTTCGTTAATGGATGATTTAAGATGCAGAAATGAGACATTCCTCATGGTCTTGATCCCTTGCATATGGAACAGTATTATGAAGATTCGGGAAAATGATCACTCGCTCAATCGGTGACGATTTTTGTGTTCATGTGTTTTATAGTGAATATTCCTATAATGTTCTTATCGGGGCCTGAAAGTTAACATTTCTAATATTTCATTTGTTTTTTGGACACCATATTTCAACTCTTATATGGTAGGCAACACAAGTCTTCCGTACTGGATTAGAATTTATGGTATTCCCCTTTGATTATAAGACGCCAAGGATTATGTTTTCTATTTAAATGAGTATTTGAGTTAGAAGGCATTAAACATAGTCACAAGTAGTTAAACCATTGATATTTTTCTAGAATATTGTGCGGTACGGACATTTTGAACTTTTTACCTAACGTTCTTTTAATAAAAATGGAACGGTACATTTCATCGACAATATAGAATATAAAAAACCGTTTTTTCTATTACTTTTTCTTTTCCTTTTCCAGTTTTTGCTTCTAGTTAGGTTTGTGTCCCATAAGTTTTCTAATTTATATTTTTTCTTCAGGTGAAATTTTTACCAAAGTTATGACCCTAGTATGGTTTGATTGTTGAATGACATATATTGAGATTTTTGAATACTCTTTTCCAAAAAACTATATCATTTTTCCTTAAAACTTCCTAAAAACGATTTAATTATAGTTTAGTCTAAAGTATTGCCTGTTATTGCAATCTCGTTTGTTATAAATTAAAATACTACAAGTGATATTTATTATTAATTATTTGTTCATTTTTGTACTATTTTAACATATTAAAAGTCCATGTTTTTTTCACATAAAAAAGTCTCTTAATAAATGTGATAAAGTTTATAATATCAAAAAACAAATAATGGTATAGTATATAAACATAATTTGTAGATGTAAAGCATAATTCCAAAGTAGCACTCCTGGCAAATTCAATGTTATGAATCCTGGGTTCGACTCCCAGCTTTGGAGAAAAATTCATGTTTTATTCTTTTGAATATTTTTTCTTCTTAACTCATGTATTTTCAATTTAAAAAGTTTCCTATAAAAAAAAATTTAATAAAGCTATTATTAATAGCCTGCAGTTTAAACGAAGCATTTTTGTAAAATCCAAAGTAATTTGTTTATGAACCTTAATAATTCATAATAGATTTTTATTAATTATCAACAATTAATGTTATTTGGGTTCTCCTCCCTTAAATTTCATTAAATAGTTACACCTATCTAGATTATTCTATACCTTATATTAGACACACATTTATTATAATAAAAATAGATTTATATAAATAAAAATATGTTGTAACTACATAGAAACTTCATAGTTTATCCATGATTGAAATTTAAATCTTTAAATTTATTTAATGTTTGTAAAATATGCCAAATAATTTTTTAAACAAGGAACTCAGTTTCCTCAATGGTGTGAATCATTATGTTCTTTTTTGTTAGTTTTTATAATTTAAAGAACTCGACGAACAAACAAATCACAACCTATTAGACTACACGCCTATTATGTCTGTTTCACTTCCATGATAAAATTAATTATTCATGCAAAAGTATTTGAGAGGTTAATTGAAATAGTTGTCCTAAACAACTAGCTTTGAATGGTGCAAAACACTGTTTAAATTCAAATTTTATATTTCAAATAGTTATTGTACGACAAAGAAATAGTAAATTGTGAAAGTTTGTCTTGATTTAAAACTATACATTTCAATCAATGTTTTTACCAATGTATCTTTTTTATCAGTTGTGGGTGTATTGATTTTAATTGTCAATTGTTTAGGAGTTCTTAGCACCATATCGCTTTAATGCATACACGACCTTAACAATTCCTCTCTTAGTCATCAGAACAAAAACTATAGTTATATATTATTTGAGAATATATTGGAATTGGATATCGATGTGTCAGGAAATCCAAGCAAATCGTTTACGCAAGTCTAAAGAACACATGTGATATATTGTTGAACTATTTGCCTACACTTTGCTCAAGGGTGACGTTATTGTGATTAAATTTTAGAAATGGGAATCTGTTGCAAGGTTTTGAAGTTTCATTATTTCGTTAATGGATGATTTAAGATGCAGAAATGAGACATTCCTCATGGTCTTGATCCCTTGCATATGGAACAGTATATGAAGATTCTGGGAAAATGATCACTCGCTCAATCGGTGACGATTTTTGTGTTCATGTGTTTTATAGTGAATATTCCTATAATGTTCTTATCGGGGGCCTGAAAGTTAACATTTCTAATATTTCATTTGTTTTTGGACACCATATTTCAACTCTTATATGGTAGGCAACACAAGTCTTCCGTACTGGATTAGAATTTATGGTATTCCCCTTTGATTATAAGACGCCAAGGATTATGTTTTCTATTTAAATGAGTATTTGAGTTTAGAAGGCATTAAACATAGTCACAAAGTAGTTAAACACATTGATATTTTTCTAGAATATGGCGGTACGACATTTGAACTTTTTACCTAACTTCTTTTTAATAAAAATGGAACGGTAACATTCATTTCATCGACAATATAGAATATGAAAAACCTGTTTTTCTATTACGTTTTTCTTTTCCTTTTCCAGTTTTTGCTTCTAGGTTAGGTTTGTGTCCCATAAGTTTTCTAATTATATTTTTTCTTCAGGTGAAATTTTTACAAAGTTATGACCCTAGTATGGTTATTGTTGAATGACATATATTGAGATTTTTTGAAATACTCTTTTTCAAAAAACTATATCATTTTCCTTAAAACTTCCTAAAAACGATTTAATTATAGTTTAGTCTAAAGTATTGCCTGTTATTGCAATCTCGTTTGTTATAAATTAAAATACTACAGTGATATTTATTAACTTATTTGTTCATTTTGTACTATTTAACATATTAAAAGTCACATGTTTTTTCACATAAAAAAAGTCTCTTAATAAATGTGATAAAGTTTATAATATCAAAAAACAAATAATGGTATAGTATATAACATAAATTTGTAGATGTAAAGCATAATTCCAAAGTAGCACTCCTGGCAAATTCAATGTTATGAATTGGTTTGACTCCCAGCTTTGGAGAAAAATTCATGTTTTATTCTTTTGAATATTTTTTCTTCTTAACTCATGTATTTTCAATTTAAAAAGTTTCCTATATAAATTAGCATTATAATGTAAAATCCAAAGTAATTTGTTTATGAACTTAATAATTCATAATAGAATTTTTTTATTAATTATCAACAATTAATGTTATGTTGGGTTCTCCTCCCTTAAATTTCATTAAATAGTTACACCTATCTAGATATTCTATACCTTAATATTTAGACACACATTTATTATAATAAAAATAGATGATATAAATAAAATATGTTTGTAACTACATAGAAAACTTCATAGTTTATCCATGATTGAAATTTAAATCTTTAAATTTATTTTAATGTTTGTAAATATGCCAAATAATTTTAAACAAGGAACTCAGTTTCCTCAATGGTGTGAATCATTATGTTCTTTTTTGTTAGTTTTTATAATTTAAAGAACTCGACGAACAAACAAATCACAACCTATTAGACTACACGCCTATTATGTCTGTTTCACTTCCATGATAAAATTAATTATTCATGCAAAAGTATTTGAGAGGTTAATTGAAATAGTTGTCCTAAACCAACTAGCTTTGAATGGTGCAAAACACCTGTTTAAATTCAAATTTTATATTTCAAATAGTTATTGTACGACAAAGAAATAGTAAATTGTGAAAGTTTGTCTTGATTTGAAACTATACATTTCAATCAATGTTTTTACCAATGTATCTTTTTTATCAGGTTGTGGGTGTATTGATTTTAATTGTCAATTGTTTAGGAGTTCTTAGCACCATATCGCTTTAATGCATACACGACCTTAACAATTTCCTCTCTTAGTCATCAGAACAAAACTATAGTTATATATTGTATTGAGAATATATTGAAATTGGATATCGATGTGTCAGGAAATCCAAGCAAATCGTTTACGCAAGTCTCAAAGAACACATGTGATATATTGTTGAACTATTTGCCTACACTTTGCTTCAAGGTGACGTTATTGTGATTAAATTTTAGAAATAGGAATCTGTTGCAAGGTTTTGAAGTTTCATTATTTCGTTAATGGATGATTTAAGATGCAGAAATGAGACATTCCTCATGGTCTTGATACCTTGCATATGGAACAGTATTATGAAAATTCTGGGAAAATGACCACTCGCTCAATCGGTGACGATTTTTGTGTTCATGTCTTTTATAGTGAATATCCGTACAATGTTCTTATCGGGGCCTGAAAGTTAACATTTCTAATATTTCATTTGTTTTTTTGGACACCATATTTCAACTCTTATATGGTAGGCAACACAAGTCTTCCGTACTGGATTAGAATTTATGGTATTCCCCTTTGATTATAAGACGCCAAGGATTATGTTTTCTATTTAAATGAGTATTTGAGTTTAGAAGGCGTTAAACATAGTCACAAGTAGTTAAACACATTGATATTTTTCTAGAATATTGTGCGGTACGGACATTTTGAACTTTTTACCTAACGTTCTTTTAATAAAAATGGAACGGTACATTTCATCGACAATATAGAATATGAAAAACCTGTTTTTCTATTACTTTTTTCTTTTCCTTTTCCAGTTTTTGCTTCTAGGTTAGGTTTTGTGTCCCATAAGTTTTCTAATTTATATTTTTCTTCAGGTGAAATTTTACCAAAGTTATGACCCTAGTATGGTTTGATTGTTGAATGACATATTATATCATTTTTCCTTAAAACTTCCTAAAAAACGATTTAATTATAGTTTAGTCTAAAGTATTGCTTGTTATTGCAATCTCGTTTGTTATAAATTAAAATACTACAAGTGATATTTATTAACTTATTTGTTCATTTTTGTACTATTTTAACATATTAAAAGTCACATGTTTTTTTCACATAAAAAAAGTCTCTTAATAAATGTGATAAAGTTTATAATATTAAAAAACAAATAATGGTATAGTATATAAACATAAATTTGTAGATGTAAAGCATAATTCCAAGTAGCACTCCTGGCAAATTCAATGTTTAATCCTGGGTTTGACTCCCAGCTTTGGAGAAAAATTCATGTTTTATTCTTTTGAATTTTTTTTCTTCTTAACTCATGTATTTCAATTAAAAAGTTTCCTATAAAAAATAAATTTAATAAAGCTATTATTAATAGCCTGCAGTTTAAACGAAGCATTTTTGTAAAAATCCAAAGTAATTTGTTTATGAACTTAATAATTCATAATAGATTTTTATTAATTATCAACAATTAATGTTATGTTGGGTTCTCCTCCCTTAAATTTCATTAAATAGTTAAACCTATCTAGATTATTCTATACCTTAATATGTAAACACACATTTATTATAATAAAAATAGATTTATATAAATAAAAATATGTTGTAACTACACAGAAAACTTCATAGTTTATCCATGATTGAAATTTAAATCTTTAAATTTATATTTAATGTTTGTAAAATATGCCAAATAATTTTTTAAACAAGGAACTCAGTTTCCTCAATGGTGTGAATCATTATGTTCTTTTTTTAGTTTTTATAATTTAAAGAACTCGACGAACAAACAAATCACAACCTATTAGACTACACGCCTATTATGTCTGTTTCACTTCCATGATAAAAATTATTCATGCAAAAGTATTTGAGAGGTTATTGAAATAGTTGTCCTAAACCAACTAGCTTTGAATGGTGCAAAACACCTGTTTAAATTCAAATTTTATATTTCAAATAGTTATTGTACGACAAAGAAATAGTAAATTGTGAAAGTTTGTCTTGATTTGAAACTATACATTTCAATCAATGTTTTTACCAATGTATCTTTTTTATCAGGTTGTGGGTGTATTGATTTTAATTGTCAATTGTTTAGGAGTTCTTAGCACCATATCGCTTTAATGCATACACGACCTTAACAATTTCCTCTCTTAGTCATCAGAACAAAAACTATAGTTATATATTGTATTGAGAATATATTGGAAATTGGATATCGATGTGTCAGGAAATCCAAGCAAATCGTTTACGCAAGTCTCAAAGAACACATGTGATATATTGTTGAACTATTTGCCTACACTTTGCTTCAAGGTGACGTTATTGTGATTAAATTTTAGAAATGGGAATCTGTTGCAAGGTTTTGAAGTTTCATTATTTCGTTAATGGATGATTTAAGATGCAGAAATGAGACATTCCTCATGGTCTTGATCCCTTGCATATGGAACAGTATTATGAAGATTCTGGGAAAATGATCACTCGCTCAATCGGTGACGATTTTTGTGTTCATGTGTTTTATAGTGAATATCCGTACAATGTTCTTATCGGGGGCCTGAAAGTTAACATTTCTAATATTTCATTTGTTTTTTGGACACCATATTTCAACTCTTATATGGTAGGCAACACAAGTCTTCCGTACTGGATTAGAATTTATGGTATTCCCCTTTGATTATACGACGCCAAGGATTATGTTTTCTATTTAAATGAGTATTTGAGTTTAGAAGGCATTAAACATAGTCACAAGTAGTTAAACACATTGATATTTTTCTAGAATATTGTGCGGTACGACATTTTGAACTTTTTACCTAACGTTCTTTTAATAAAAATGGAACGGTACATTTCATCGACAATATAGAATATGAAAAACCTGTTTTTCTATTACTTTTTTCTTTTCCTTTTCCAGTTTTTGCTTCTAGGTTAGGTTTGTGTCCCATAAGTTTTCTAATTTATATTTTTTCTTCAGGTGAAATTTTTACCAAAGTTATGACCCTAGTATGGTTTGATTGTTGAATGACATATATTGAGATTTTTTGAAATACTCTTTTTCAAAAAACTATATCATTTTTCCTTAAAACTTCCTAAAAAACGATTTAATTATAGTTTAGTCTAAAGTATTGCCTGTTATTGCAATCTCGTTTGTTATAAATTAAAATACTACAAGTGATATTTATTAACTTATTTGTTCATTTTTGTACTATTTTAACATATTAAAAGTCACATGTTTTTTCACATAAAAAAGTCTCTTAATAAATGTGATAAAGTTTATAATATTAAAAAACAAATAATGGTATAGTATATAAACATAAATTTGTAGATGTAAAGCATAATTCCAAAGTAGCACTCCAGGCAAATTCAATGTTATGAATCCTGGGTTTGACTCCCAGCTTTGGAGAAAAATTCATGTTTTATTCTTTTGAATATTTTTTTCTTCTTAACTCATGTATTTTCAATTTAAAAAGTTTCCTATAAAAAATAAATTTAATAAAGCTATTATTAATAGCCTGCAGTTTAAACGAAGCATTTTTGTAAAAATCCAAAGTAATTTGTTTATGAACTTAATAATTCATAATAGATTTTATTAATTATCAACAATTAATGTTATGTTGGGTTCTCCTCCCTTAAATTTCATTAAATAGTTACACCTATCTAGATTATTCTATACCTTAATATTTAGACACACATTTATTATAATAAAAATAGATTTATATAAATAAAAATATGTTGTAACTACATAGAAAACTTCATAGTTTATCCATGATTGAAATTTAAATCTTTAAATTTATATTTAATGTTTGTAAAATATGCCAAATAATTTTTTAAACAAGGAACTCAGTTTCCTCAATGGTGTGAATCATTATGTTCTTTTTTGTTAGTTTTTATAATTTAAAGAACTCGACGAACAAACAAATCACAACCTATTAGACTACACGCCTATTATGTCTGTTTCACTTCCATGATAAAATTAATTATTCATGCAAAAGTATTTGAGAGGTTAAATGAAATAGTTGTCCTAAACAAACTAGCTTTTAATGGTGCAAAACACATGTTTAAATTCAAATTTTATATTTAAAATAGTTATTGTACGACAAAGAAATAGTAAATTGTGAAAGTTTGTCTTGATTTAAAACTATACATTTCAATCAATGTTTTTACCAATGTATCTTTTTTATCAGGTTGTGGGTGTATTGATTTTTATTGTCAATTGTTTAGGAGTTCTTAGCACCATATCGCTTTAATGCATACACGACCTGAAACATTTCCTCTCTTAGTCATCAGAACAAAAACTATAGTTATATATTATATTGAGAATATATTGGAATTTGGATATCGATGTGTCAGGAAATCCAAGCAAATCGTTTACGCAAGTCTTAAAGAACACATGTGATATATTGTTGAACTATTTGCCTACACTTTGCTTCAAGGATGACGTTATTGTGATTAAATTTTAGAAATGGGAATCTGTTGCAAGGTTTTGAAGTTTCATTATTTCGTTAATGGATGATTTAAGATGCAGAAATGAGACATTCCTCATGGTCTTGATCCCTTGCATATGGAACAGTATTATGAAGATTCTGGGAAAATGATCACTCGCTCAATCGGTGACGATTTTTGTGTTCATGTGTTTTATAGTGAATATTCCTATAATGTTCTTATCGGGGGCTGAAAGTTAACATTTCTAATATTTCATTTGTTTTTTGGACACCATATTTCAACTCTTATATGGTAGGCAACACAAGTCTTCCGTACTGGATTAGAATTTATGGTATTCCCCTTTGATTATAAGACGCCAAGGATTATGTTTTCTATTTAAATGAGTATTTGAGTTTAGAAGGCATTAAACATAGTCACAAGTAGTTAAACACATTGATATTTTTCTAGAATATGGTGCGGTACGGACATTTTGAACTTTTTACCTAACGTTCTTTTAATAAAAATGGAACGGTACATTTCATCGACAATATAGAATATGAAAAACCTGTTTTTCTATTACGTTTTTCTTTTCCTTTTCCAGTTTTTGCTTCTAGGTTAGGTTTGTGTCCCATAAGTTTTCTAATTTATATTTTTTCTTCAGGTGAAATTTTTACCAAAGTTATGACCCTAGTATGGTTTGATTGTTGAATGACATATATTGAGATTTTTTGAAATACTCTTTTTCAAAAAACTATATCATTTTTCCTTAAAACTTCCTAAAAAACAATTTAATTATAGTTTAGTCTAAAGTATTGTCTGTTATTGCAATCTTGTTTGTTATAAATTAAAATACTACAAGTGATATTTATTAACTTATTTGTTCATTTTTGTACTATTTTAACATATTAAAAGTCACATGTTTTTTTCACATAAAAAAAGTCTCTTAATAAATGTGATAAAGTTTATAATATTAAAAAACAAATAATGGTATAGTATATAAACCTAAATTTGTAGATGTAAAGCATAATTCCAAAGTAGCACTCCAGGCAAATTCAATGTTATGAATTCTGGGTTCGACTCCCAGCTTTGGAGAAAAATTCATGTTTCATTCTTTTGAATATTTTTTTCTTCTTAACTCATGTATTTTCAATTTAAAAAGTTTCCTATAAAAAATAAATTTAATAAAACTATTATTAATAGCCTGCAGTTTAAACGGCGCATTGTTGTAAAAATCCAAAGTAATTTGTTTATGAACCTAATAATTCATAATAGATTTTTATTAATTATAAACAATTAATGTTATGTTGGGTTCTCCTCCCTTAAATTTCATTAAATAGTTACACCTATCTAGATTATTCTATACCTTAATATTTAGACACACATTTATTATAATAAAAATAGATTTATATAAATAAAAATATGTTGTAACTACATAGAAAACTTCATAGTTTATCCATGATTGAAATTTAAATCTTTAAATTTATATTTAATGTTTGTAAAATATGCCAAATAATTTTTTAAACAAGGAACTCAGTTTCCTCAATGGTGTGAATCATTATGTTCTTTTTTGTTAGTTTTTATAATTTAAAGAACTCGACGAACAAACAAATCACAACCTATTAGACTACACGCCTATTATGTCTGTTTCACTTCCATGATAAAATTAATTATTCATGCAAAAGTATTTGAGAGGTTAATTGAAATAGTTGTCCTAAACCAACTAGCTTTGAATGGTGCAAAACACCTGTTTAAATTCAAATTTTATATTTCAAATAGTTATTGTACGACAAAGAAATAGTAAATTGTGAAAGTTTGTCTTGATTTGAAACTATACATTTCAATCAATGTTTTTACCAATGTATCTTTTTTATCAGGTTGTGGGTGTATTGATTTTAATTGTCAATTGTTTAGGAGTTCTTAGCACCATATCGCTTTAATGCATACACGACCTTAAACATTTCCTCTCTTAGTCATCAGAACAAAAACTATAGTTATATATTATATTGAGAATATATTGGAATTTGGATATCGATGTGTCAGGAAATCCAAGCAAATCGTTTACGCAAGTCTTAAAGAACACATGTGATATATTGTTGAACTATTTGCCTACACTTTGCTTCAAGGATGACGTTATTGTGATTAAATTTTAGAAATGGGAATTGTTGCAAGGTTTTGAAGTTTCATTATTTCGTTAATGGATGATTTAAGATGCAGAAATGAGACATTCCTCATGGTCTTGATCCCTTGCATATGGAACAGTATTATGAAGATTCTGGGAAAATGATCACTCGCTCAATCGGTGACGATTTTTGTGTTCATGTGTTTTATAGTGAATATTCCTATAATGTTCTTATCGGGGGCCTGAAAGTTAACATTTCTAATATTTCATTTGTTTTTTGGACACCATATTTCAACTCTTATATGGTAGGCAACACAAGTCTTCCGTACTGGATTAGAATTTATGGTATTCCCCTTTGATTATAAGACGCCAAGGATTATGTTTTCTATTTAAATGAGTATTTGAGTTTAGAAGGCATTAAACATAGTCACAAGTAGTTAAACACATTGATATTTTTCTAGAATATGGTGCGGTACGGACATTTTGAACTTTTTACCTAACGTTCTTTTAATAAAAATGGAACGGTACATTTCATCGACAATATAGAATATGAAAAACCTGTTTTTCTATTACTTTTTTCTTTTCCTTTTCCAGTTTTTGCTTCTAGGTTAGGTTTGTGTCCCATAAGTTTTCTAATTTATATTTTTTCTTCAGGTGAAATTTTTACCAAAGTTATGACCCTAGTATGGTTTGATTGTTGAATGACATATATTGAGATTATTTGAAATACTCTTTTTCAAAAAACTATATCATTTTTCCTTAAAACTTCCTAAAAAACGATTTAATTATAGTTTAGTCTAAAGTATTGTCTGTTATTGCAATCTCGTTTGTTATAAATTAAAATACTACAAGTGATATTTATTAACTTATTTGTTCATTTTTGTACTATTTTAACATATTAAAAGTCACATGTTTTTTTCACATAAAAAAAAGTCTCTTAATAAATGTGATAAAGTTTATAATATTAAAAAACAAATAATGGTATAGTATATAAACCTAAATTTGTAGATGTAAAGCATAATTCCAAAGTAGCACTCCAGGCAAATTCAATGTTATGAATTCTGGGTTCGACTCCCAGCTTTGGAGAAAAATTCATGTTTCATTCTTTTGAATATTTTTTTCTTCTTAACTCATGTATTTTCAATTTAAAAAGTTTCCTATAAAAAATAAATTTAATAAAACTATTATTAATAGCCTGCAGTTTAAACGGCGCATTGTTGTAAAAATCCAAAGTAATTTGTTTATGAACCTAATAATTCATAATAGATTTTTATTAATTATAAACAATTAATGTTATGTTGGGTTCTCCTCCCTTAAATTTCATTAAATAGTTACACCTATCTAGATTATTCTATACCTTAATATTTAGACACACATTTATTATAATAAAAATAGATTTATATAAATAAAAATATGTTGTAACTACATAGAAAACTTCATAGTTTATCCATGATTGAAATTTAAATCTTTAAATTTATATTTAATGTTTGTAAAATATGCCAAATAATTTTTAAACAAGGAACTCAGTTTCCTCAATGGTGTGAATCATTATGTTCTTTTTTGTTAGTTTTTATAATTTAAAGAACTCGACGAACAAACAAATCACAACCTATTAGACTACACGCCTATTATGTCTGTTTCACTTCCATGATAAAATTAATTATTCATGCAAAAGTATTTGAGAGGTTAAATGAAATAGTTGTCCTAAACAAACTAGCTTTTAATGGTGCAAAACACATGTTTAAATTCAAATTTTATATTTAAAATAGTTATTGTACGACAAAGAAATAGTAAATTGTGAAAGTTTGTCTTGATTTAAAACTATACATTTCAATCAATGTTTTTACCAATGTATCTTTTTTATCAGGTTGTGGGTGTATTGATTTTAATTGTCAATTGGTTAGGAGTTCTTAGCACCATATCGCTTTAATGCATACACGACCTGAAACATTTCCTCTCTTAGTCATCAGAACAAAAACTATAGTTATATATTATATTGAGAATATATTGGAATTTGGATATCGATGTGTCAGGAAATCCAAGCAAATCGTTTACGCAAGTCTTAAAGAACACATGTGATATATTGTTGAACTATTTGCCTACACTTTGCTTCAAGGATGACGTTATTGTGATTAAATTTTAGAAATGGGAATCTGTTGCAAGGTTTTGAAGTTTCATTATTTCGTTAATGGATGATTTAAGATGCAGAAATGAGACATTCCACATGGTCTTGATCCCTTGCATATGGAACAGTATTATGAAGATTCAGGGAAAATGATCACTCGCTCAATCGGTGACGATTTTTGTGTCCATGTGTTTTATAGTGAATATTCCTATAATGTTCTTATCGGGGGCCTGAAAGTTAACATTTCTAATATTTCATTTGTTTTTTGGACACCATATTTCAACTCTTATATGGTAGGCAACACAAGTCTTCCGTACTGGATTAGAATTTATGGTATTCCCCTTTGATTATAAGACGCCAAGGATTATGTTTTCTATTTAAATGAGTATTTGAGTTTAGAAGGCATTAAACATAGTCACAAGTAGTTAAACACATTGATATTTTTCTAGAATATGGTGCGGTACGGACATTTTGAACTTTTTACCTAACGTTCTTTTAATAAAAATGGAACGGTACATTTCATCGACAATATAGAATATGAAAAACCTGTTTTTCTATTACGTTTTTCTTTTCCTTTTCTAGTTTTTGCTTCTAGGTTAGGTTTGTGTCCCATAAGTTTTCTAATTTATATTTTTTCTTCAGGTGAAATTTTTACCAAAGTTATGACCCTAGTATGGTTTGATTGTTGAATGACATATATTGAGATTTTTTGAAATACTCTTTTTCAAAAAACTATATCATTTTTCCTTAAAACTTCCTAAAAAACGATTTAATTATAGTTTAGTCTAAAGTGTTGTCTGTTATTGCAATCTCGTTTGTTATAAATTAAAATACTACAAGTGATATTTATTAACTTATTTGTTCATTTTTGTACTATTTTAACATATTAAAAGTCACATGTTTTTTCACATAAAAAAAGTCTCTTAATAAATGTGATAAAGTTTATAATATTAAAAAACAAATAATGGTATAGTATATAAACATAAATTTGTAGATGTAAAGCATAATTCCAAAGTAGCACTCCAGGCAAATTCAATGTTATGAATTCTGGGTTCGACTCCCAGCTTTGGAGAAAAATTCATGTTTTATTCTTTTGAATATTTTTTTCTTCTTAACTCATGTATTTTCAATTTAAAAAGTTTCCTATAAAAAATAAATTTAATAAAGCTATTATTAATAGCCTGCAGTTTAAACGGCGCATTGTTGTAAAAATCCAAAGTAATTTGTTTATGAACTAATAATTCATAATAGATTTTTATTAATTATAAACAATTAATGTTATGTTGGGTTCTCCTCCCTTAAATTTCATTAAATAGTTACACCTATCTAGATTATTCTATACCTTAATATTTAGACACACATTTATTATAATAAAAATAGATTTATATAAATAAAAATATGTTGTAACTACATAGAAAACTTCATAGTTTATCCATGATTGAAATTTAAATCTTTAAATTTATATTTAATGTTTGTAAAATATGCCAAATAATTTTTTTACAAGGAACTCAGTTTCCTCAATGGTGTGAATCACTATGTTCTTTTTTGTTAGTTTTTATAATTTAAAGAACTCGACGAACAAACAAATCACAACCTATTAGACTACACGCCTATTATGTCTGTTTCACTTCCATGATAAAATTAATTATTCATGCAAAAGTATTTGAGAGGTTAATTGAAATAGTTGTCCTAAACCAACTAGCTTTGAATGGTGCAAAACACCTGTTTAAATTCAAATTTTATATTTCAAATAGTTATTGTACGACAAAGAAATAGTAAATTGTGAAAGTTTGTCTTGATTTGAAACTATACATTTCAATCAATGTTTTTACCAATGTATCTTTTTTATCAGGTTGTGGATGTATTGATTTTAATTGTCAATTGTTTAGGAGTTCTTAGCACCATATCGCTTTTATGCATACACGACATGAAACATTTCCTTTTCTTAGTCATCAGAACAAAAACTATAGTTATATATTATATTGAGAATATATTGGAATTTGGATATCGATGTGTCAGGAAATCCAAGCAAATCGTTTACGCAAGTCTTAAAGAACACATGTGATATATTGTTGAACTATTTGCCTACACTTTGCTTCAAGGATGACGTTATTGTGATTAAATTTTAGAAATGGGAATTTGTTGCAAGGTTTTGAAGTTTCATTATTTCGTTAATGGATGATTTAAGATGCAGAAATGAGACATTCCACATGGTCTTGATCCCTTGCATATGGAACAGTATTATGAAGATTCAGGGAAAATGATCACTCGCTCAATCGGTGACGATTTTTGTGTCCATGTGTTTTATAGTGAATATTCCTATAATGTTCTTATCGGGGGCCTGAAAGTTAACATTTCTAATATTTCATTTGTTTTTTGGACACCATATTTCAACTCTTATATGGTAGGCAACACAAGTCTTCCGTACTGGATTAGAATTTATGGTATTCCCCTTTGATTATAAGACGCCAAGGATTATGTTTTCTATTTAAATGAGTATTTGAGTTTAGAAGGCATTAAACATAGTCACAAGTAGTTAAACACATTGATATTTTTCTAGAATATGGTGCGGTACGGACATTTTGAACTTTTTACCTAACGTTCTTTTAATAAAAATGGAACGGTACATTTCATCGACAATATAGAATATGAAAAACCTGTTTTTCTATTACTTTTTTCTTTTCCTTTTCCAGTTTTTGCTTCTAGGTTAGGTTTGTGTCCCATAAGTTTTCTAATTTATATTTTTTCTTCAGGTGAAATTTTTACCAAAGTTATGACCCTAGTATGGTTTGATTGTTGAATGACATATATTGAGATTTTTTGAAATACTCTTTTTCAAAAAACTATATCATTTTTCCTTAAAACTTCCTAAAAAACGATTTAATTATAGTTTAGTCTAAAGTGTTGTCTGTTATTGCAATCTCGTTTGTTATAAATTAAAATACTACAAGTGATATTTATTAACTTATTTGTTCATTTTTGTACTATTTTAACATATTAAAAGTCACATGTTTTTTTCACATAAAAAAAGTCTCTTAATAAATGTGATAAAGTTTATAATATTAAAAAACAAATAATGGTATAGTATATAAACATAAATTTGTAGATGTAAAGCATAATTCCAAAGTAGCACTCCAGGCAAATTCAATGTTATGAATTCTGGGTTCGACTCCCAGCTTTGGAGAAAAATTCATGTTTTATTCTTTTGAATATTTTTTTCTTCTTAACTCATGTATTTTCAATTTAAAAAGTTTCCTATAAAAAATAAATTTAATAAAGCTATTATTAATAGCCTGCAGTTTAAACGGCGCATTGTTGTAAAAATCCAAAGTAATTTGTTTATGAACCTAATAATTCATAATAGATTTTTATTAATTATAAACAATTAATGTTATGTTGGGTTCTCCTCCCTTAAATTTCATTAAATAGTTACACCTATCTAGATTATTCTATACCTTAATATTTAGACACACATTTATTATAATAAAAATAGATTTATATAAATAAAAATATGTTGTAACTACATAGAAAACTTCATAGTTTATCCATGATTGAAATTTAAATCTTTAAATTTATATTTAATGTTTGTAAAATATGCCAAATAATTTTTTAAACAAGGAACTCAGTTTCCTCAATGGTGTGAATCATTATGTTCTTTTTTGTTAGTTTTTATAATTTAAAGAACTCGACGAACAAACAAATCACAACCTATTAGACTACACGCCTATTATGTCTGTTTCACTTCCATGATAAAATTAATTATTCATGCAAAAGTATTTGAGAGGTTAATTGAAATAGTTGTCCTAAACCAACTAGCTTTGAATGGTGCAAAACACCTGTTTAAATTCAAATTTTATATTTCAAATAGTTATTGTACGACAAAGAAATAGTAAATTGTGAAAGTTTGTCTTGATTTGAAACTATACATTTCAATCAATGTTTTTACCAATGTATCTTTTTTATCAGGTTGTGGGTGTATTGATTTTAATTGTCAATTGTTTAGGAGTTCTTAGCACCATATCGCTTTAATGCATACACGACCTTAACATTTCCTTTCTTAGTCATCAGAACAAAAACTATAGTTATATATTATATTGAGAATATATTGGAATTTGGATATCGATGTGTCAGGAAATCCAAGCAAATCGTTTACGCAAGTCTTAAAGAACACATGTGATATATTGTTGAACTATTTGCCTACACTTTGCTTCAAGGATGACGTTATTGTGATTAAATTTTAGAAATGGGAATTTGTTGCAAGGTTTTGAAGTTTCATTATTTCGTTAATGGATGATTTAAGATGCAGAAATGAGACATTCCACATGGTCTTGATCCCTTGCATATGGAACAGTATTATGAAGATTCAGGGAAAATGATCACTCGCTCAATCGGTGACGATTTTTGTGTTCATGTGTTTTATAGTGATTATTCCTATAATGTTCTTATCGGGGGTCTGAAAGTTAACATTTCTAATATTTCATTTGTTTTTTGGACACCATATTTCAACTCTTATATGGTAGGCAACACAAGTCTTCCGTACTGGATTAGAATTTATGGTATTCCCCTTTGATTATAAGACGCCAAGGATTATGTTTTCTATTTAAATGAGTATTTGAGTTTAGAAGGCATTAAACATAGTCACAAGTAGTTAAACACATTGATATTTTTCTAGAATATGGTGCGGTACGGACATTTTGAACTTTTTACCTAACGTTCTTTTAATAAAAATGGAACGGTACATTTCATCGACAATATAGAATATGAAAAACCTGTTTTTCTATTACGTTTTTCTTTTCCTTTTCTAGTTTTTGCTTCTAGGTTAGGTTTGTGTCCCATAAGTTTTCTAATTTATATTTTTTCTTCAGGTGAAATTTTTACCAAAGTTATGACCCTAGTATGGTTTGATTGTTGAATGACATATATTGAGATTTTTTGAAATACTCTTTTTCAAAAAACTATATCATTTTTCCTTAAAACTTCCTAAAAAACGATTTAATTATAGTTTAGTCTAAAGTGTTGTCTGTTATTGCAATCTCGTTTGTTATAAATTAAAATACTACAAGTGATATTTATTAACTTATTTGTTCATTTTTGTACTATTTTAACATATTAAAAGTCACATGTTTTTTTCACATAAAAAAAGTCTCTTAATAAATGTGATAAAGTTTATAATATTAAAAAACAAATAATGGTATAGTATATAAACATAAATTTGTAGATGTAAAGCATAATTCCAAAGTAGCACTCCAGGCAAATTCAATGTTATGAATTCTGGGTTCGACTCCCAGCTTTGGAGAAAAATTCATGTTTTATTCTTTTGAATATTTTTTTCTTCTTAACTCATGTATTTTCAATTTAAAAAGTTTCCTATAAAAAATAAATTTAATAAAGCTATTATTAATAGCCTGCAGTTTAAACGGCGCATTGTTGTAAAAATCCAAAGTAATTTGTTTATGAACCTAATAATTCATAATAGATTTTTATTAATTATAAACAATTAATGTTATGTTGGGTTCTCCTCCCTTAAATTTCATTAAATAGTTACACCTATCTAGATTATTCTATACCTTAATATTTAGACACACATTTATTATAATAAAAATAGATTTATATAAATAAAAATATGTTGTAACTACATAGAAAACTTCATAGTTTATCCATGATTGAAATTTAAATCTTTAAATTTATATTTAATGTTTGTAAAATATGCCAAATAATTTTTTATACAAGGAACTCAATTTCCTCAATGGTGTGAATCACTATGTTCTTTTTTGTTAGTTTTTATAATTTAAAGAACTCGACGAACAAACAAATCACAACCTATTAGACTACACGCCTATTATGTCTGTTTCACTTCCATGATAAAATTAATTATTCATGCAAAAGTATTTGAGAGGTTAATTGAAATAGTTGTCCTAAACCAACTAGCTTTGAATGGTGCAAAACACCTGTTTAAATTCAAATTTTATATTTCAAATAGTTATTGTACGACAAAGAAATAGTAAATTGTGAAAGTTTGTCTTGATTTGAAACTATACATTTCAATCAATGTTTTTACCAATGTATCTTTTTTATCAGGTTGTGGGTGTATTGATTTTAATTGTCAATTGTTTAGGAGTTCTTAGCACCATATGGCTTTAATGCATACACGACCTTAACAATTTCCTCTCTTAGTCATCAGAACAAAAACTATAGTTATATATTATATTGAGAATATATTGGAAATTGGATATCGATGTGTCAGGAAATCCAAGAAAATCGTTTACGCAAGTCTTAAAGAACACATGTGATATATTGTTGAACTATTTGCCCACACTTTGCTTCAAGGATGACGTTATTTTGATTAAATTTTAGAAATGGGAATCTGTTGCAAGGTTTTGAAGTTTCATTATTTCGTTAATGGATGATTTAAGATGCAGAAATGAGACATTCCTCATGGTCTTGATACCTTGCATATGGAACAGTATTATGAAAATTCTGGGAAAATGACCACTCGCTCAATCGGTGACGATTTTTGTGTTCATGTCTTTTATAGTGAATATCCGTACAATGTTCTTATCGGGGCCCTGAAAGTTAACATTTCTAATATTTCATTTGTTTTTTGGACACCATATTTCAACTCTTATATGGTAGGCAACACAAGTCTTCCGTACTGGATTAGAATTTATGGTATTCCCCTTTGATTATAAGACGCCAAGGATTATGTTTTCTATTTAAATGAGTATTTGAGTTTAGAAGGCATTAAACATAGTCACAAGTAGTTAAACACATTGATATTTTTCTAGAATATTGTGCGGTACGGACATTTTGAACTTTTTACCTAACGTTCTTTTAATAAAAATGGAACGGTACATTTCATCGACAATATAGAATATGAAAAACCTGTTTTTCTATTACTTTTTTCTTTTCCTTTTCCAGTTTTTGCTTCTAGGTTAGGTTTGTGTCCCATAAGTTTTCTAATTTATATTTTTTCTTCAGGTGAAATTTTTACCAAAGTTATGACCCTAGTATGGTTTGATTGTTGAATGACATATATTGAGATTTTTTGAAATACTCTTTTTCAAAAAACTATATCATTTTTCCTTAAAACTTCCTAAAAAACGATTTAATTATAGTTTAGTCTAAAGTATTGCCTGTTATTGCAATCTCGTTTGTTATAAATTAAAATACTACAAGTGATATTTATTAACTTATTTGTTCATATTTGTACTATTTTAACATATTAAAAGTCACATGTTTTTTCACATAAAAAAAGTCTCTTAATAAATGTGATAAAGTTTATAATATTAAAAAACAAATAATGGTATAGTATATAAACACAAATTTGTAGATGTAAAGCATAATTCCAAAGTAACACTCCAGGCAAATTCAATGTTATGAATTCTGGGTTTGACTCCCAGCTTTGGAGAAAAATTCATATTTTATTCTTTTGAATACTTTTTTCTTCTTAACTCATGTATTTACAATTTAAAAAGTTTCCTATAAAAAATAAATTTAATAAGGCTATTATTAATAGCCTGCAGTTTAAACGAAGCATTTTTGTAAAAATCCAAAGTAATTTGTTTATGAACCTAATAATTCATAATAGATTTTTATTAATTATCAACAATTAATGTTATGTTGGGTTCTCTTCCCATAAATTTCATTAAATAGTTACACCTATCTAGATTATTCTATACCTTAATATTTAGACACACATTTATTATAATAAAAATAGATTTATATAAATAAAAATATGTTGTAACTACATAGAAAACTTCATAGTTTATCCATGATTGAAATTTAAATCTTTAAATTTATATTTAATGTTTGTAAAATATGCCAAATAATTTTTTAAACAAGGAACTCAGTTTCCTCAATGGTGTGAATCATTATGTTCTTTTTTGTTAGTTTTTATAATTTAAAGAACTCGACGAACAAACAAATCACAACCTATTAGACTACACGCCTATTATGTCTGTTTCACTTCCATGATAAAATTAATTATTCATGCAAAAGTATTTGAGAGGTTAATTGAAATAGTTGTCCTAAACCAACTAGCTTTGAATGGTGCAAAACACCTGTTTAAATTCAAATTTTATATTTCAAATAGTTATTGTACGACAAAGAAATAGTAAATTGTGAAAGTTTGTCTTGATTTAAAACTATACATTTCAATCAATGTTTTTACCAATGTATCTTTTTTATCAGGTTGTGGGTGTATTGATTTTAATTGTCAATTGTTTAGGAGTTCTTAGCACCATATCGCTTTAATGCATACACGACCTGAAACATTTCCTCTCTTAGTCATCAGAACAAAAACTATAGTTATATATTATTGAGAATATATTGGAATTTGGATATCGATGTGTCAGGAAATCCAAGCAAATCGTTTACGCAAGTCTTAAAGAACACATGTGATATATTGTTGAACTATTTGCCTACACTTTGCTTCAAGGATGACGTTATTGTGATTAAATTTTAGAAATGGGAATCTGTTGCAAGGTTTTGAAGTTTCATTATTTCGTTAATGGATGATTTAAGATGCAGAAATGAGACATTCCACATGGTCTTGATCCCTTGCATATGGAACAGTATTATGAAGATTCTGGGAAAATGATCACTCGCTCAATCGGTGACGATTTTTGTGTCCATGTGTTTTATAGTGAATATTCCTATAATGTTCTTATCGGGGGCCTGAAAGTTAACATTTCTAATATTTCATTTGTTTTTTGGACACCATATTTCAACTCTTATATGGTAGGCAACACAAGTCTTCCGTACTGGATTAGAATTTATGGTATTCCCCTTTGATTATAAGACGCCAAGGATTATGTTTTCTATTTAAATGAGTATTTGAGTTTAGAAGGCATTAAACATAGTCACAAGTAGTTAAACACATTGATATTTTTCTAGAATATGGTGCGGTACGGACATTTTGAACTTTTTACCTAACGTTCTTTTAATAAAAATGGAACGGTACATTTCATCGACAATATAGAATATGAAAAACCTGTTTTTCTATTACGTTTTTCTTTTCCTTTTCTAGTTTTTGCTTCTAGGTTAGGTTTGTGTCCCATAAGTTTTCTAATTTATTTTTTTCTTCAGGTGAAATTTTTACCAAAGTTATGACCCTAGTATGGTTTGATTGTTGAATGACATATATTGAGATTTTTTGAAATACTCTTTTTCAAAAAACTATATCATTTTTCCTTAAAACTTCCTAAAAAACGATTTAATTATAGTTTAGTCTAAAGTGTTGTCTGTTATTGCAATCTCGTTTGTTATAAATTAAAATACTACAAGTGATATTTATTAACTTATTTGTTCATTTTTGTACTATTTTAACATATTAAAAGTCACATGTTTTTTTCACATAAAAAAAGTCTCTTAATAAATGTGATAAAGTTTATAATATTAAAAAACAAATAATGGTATAGTATATAAACATAAATTTGTAGATGTAAAGCATAATTCCAAAGTAGCACTCCAGGCAAATTCAATGTTATGAATTCTGGGTTCGATCCCAGCTTTGGAGAAAAATTTTTGCAGTTTAAATGGCGCATTGTTGTAAAAATCCAAAGTAATTTGTTTATGAACCTAATAATTCATAATAGATTTTTATTAATTATCAACAATTAATGTTATGTTGGGTTCTCCTCCCTTAAATTTCATTAAATAGTTACACCTATCTAGATTATTCTATACCTTAATATTTAGACACACATTTATTATAATAAAAATAGATTTATATAAATAAAAATATGTTGTAACTACATAGAAAACTTCATAGTTTATCCATGATTGAAATTTAAATCTTTAAATTTATATTTAATGTTTGTAAAATATGCCAAATAATTTTTTAAACAAGGAACTCAGTTTCCTCAATGGTGTGAATCATTATGTTCTTTTTTGTTAGTTTTTATAATTTAAAGAACTCGACGAACAAACAAATCACAACCTATTAGACTACACGCCTATTATGTCTGTTTCACTTCCATGATAAAATTAATTATTCATGCAAAAGTATTTGAGAGGTTAATTGAAATAGTTGTCCTAAACCAACTAGCTTTGAATGGTGCAAAACACCTGTTTAAATTCAAATTTTATATTTCAAATAGTTATTGTACGACAAAGAAATAGTAAATTGTGAAAGTTTGTCTTGATTTAAAACTATACATTTCAATCAATGTTTTTACCAATGTATCTTTTTTATCAGGTTGTGGGTGTATTGATTTTAATTGTCAATTGTTTAGGAGTTCTTAGCACCATATCGCTTTAATGCATACACGACCTTAACAATTCCTCTCTTAGTCATCAGAACAAAAACTATAATTATATATTATATTGAGAATATATTGGAAATTGGATATCGATGTGTCAGGAAATCCAAGCAAATCGTTTATGCAAGTCTAAAAGAACACATGTGATATATTGTTGAACTATTTGCCTACACTTTGCCTCAAGGGTGACGTTATTGTGATTAATTTTTAGAAATGCGAATCTGTTGCAAGGTTTTGAAGTTTCATTATTTCGTTAATGGATGATTTAAGATGCAGAAATGAGACATTCCACATGGTCTTGATCCCTTGCATATGGAACAGTGTTATGAAGATTCAGGGAAAATGATCACTCGCTCAATCGGTGACGATTTTTGTGTTCATGTGTTTTATAGTGATTATTCCTATAATGTTCTTATCGGGGGCCTGAAAGTTAACATTTCTAATATTTCATTTGTTTTTTGGACACCATATTTCAACTCTTATATGGTAGGCAACACAAGTCTTCCGTACTGGATTAGAATTTATGGTATTCCCCTTTGATTATAAGACGCCAAGGATTATGTTTTCTATTTAAATGAGTATTTGAGTTTAGAAGGCATTAAACATAGTCACAAGTAGTTAAACACATTGATATTTTTCTAGAATATGGTGCGGTACGGACATTTTGAACTTTTTACCTAACGTTCTTTTAATAAAAATGGAACGGTACATTTCATCGACAATATAGAATATGAAAAACCTGTTTTTCTATTACTTTTTCTTTTCCTTTTCCAGTTTTTGCTTCTAGGTTAGGTTTGTGTCCCATAAGTTTTCTAATTTATATTTTTTCTTCAGGTGAATTTTTTACCAAAGTTATGACCCTAGTATGGTTTGATTGTTGAATGACATATATTGAGATTTTTGAAATACTCTTTTTCAAAAAACTATATCATTTTTCCTTAAAACTTCCTAAAAAACAATTTAATTATAGTTTAGTCTAAAGTATTTCCTGTTATTGCAATCTCGTTTGTTATAAATTAAAATACTACAAGTGATATTTATTAACTTATTTGTTCATTTTTGTACTATTTTAACATATTAAAAGTCACATGTTTTTTTCACATAAAAAAAGTCTCTTAATAAATGTGATAAAGTTTATAATATCAAAAAACAAATAATGGTATAGTATATAAACATAAATTTGTAGATGTAAAGCATAATTCCAAAGTAGCACTCCTGGCAAATTCAATGTTATGAATCCTGGGTTGACTCCCAGCTTTGGAGAAAAATTCATGTTTTATTCTTTTGAATATTTTTTTCTTCTTAACTCATGTATTTTCAATTTAAAAAGTTTCCTATAAAAAATAAATTTAATAAAGCTATTATTAATAGCCTGCAGTTTAAACGAAGCATTTTTGTAAAAATCCAAAGTAATTTGTTTATGAACTTAATAATTCATAATAGATTTTTATTAATTATCAACAATTAATGTTATGTTGGGTTCTCCTCCCTTAAATTTCATTAAATAGTTACACCTATCTAGATTATTCTATACCTTAATATTTAGACACACATTTATTATAATAAAAATAGATTTATATAAATAAAAATATGTTGTAACTACATAGAAAACTTCATAGTTTATCCATGATTGAAATTTAAATCTTTAAATTTATATTTAATGTTTGTAAAATATGCCAAATAATTTTTTAAACAAGGAACTCAGTTTCCTCAATGGTGTGAATCATTATGTTCTTTTTTGTTAGTTTTTATAATTTAAAGAACTCGACGAACAAACAAATCACAACCTATTAGACTACACGCCTATTATGTCTGTTTCACTTCCATGATAAAATTAATTATTCATGCAAAAGTATTTGAGAGGTTAATTGAAATAGTTGTCCTAAACCAACTAGCTTTGAATGGTGCAAAACACCTGTTTAAATTCAAATTTTATATTTCAAATAGTTATTGTACGACAAAGAAATAGTAAATTGTGAAAGTTTGTCTTGATTTGAAACTATACATTTCAATCAATGTTTTTACCAATGTATCTTTTTTATCAGGTTGTGGGTGTATTGATTTTAATTGTCAATTGTTTAGGAGTTCTTAGCACCATATCGCTTTAATGCATACACGACCTTAACAATTTCCTCTCTTAGTCATCAGAACAAAAACTATAGTTATATATTGTATTGAGAATATATTGGAAATTGGATATCGATGTGTCAGGAAATCCAAGCAAATCGTTTACGCAAGTCTTAAAGAACACATGTGATATATTGTTGAACTATTTGCCTACACTTTGCTTCAAGGATGACGTTATTGTGATTAAATTTTAGAAATGGGAATCTGTTGAAAGGTTTTAAAGTTTCATTTTTCGTTAATGGATGATTTAAGATGCAGAAATGAGACATTCCTCATGGTCTTGATCCCTTGCATATGGAACAGTATTATGAAGATTCTGGGAAAATGATCACTCGCTCAATCGGTGACGATTTTTGTGTTCATGTGTTTTATAGTGAATATCCGTACAATGTTCTTATCGGGGGCCTGAAAGTTAACATTTCTAATATTTCATTTGTTTTTTGGACACCATATTTCAACTCTTATATGGTAGGCAACACAAGTCTTCCGTACTGGATTAGAATTTATGGTATTCCCCTTTGATTATAAGACGCCAAGGATTATGTTTTCTATTTAAATGAGTATTTGAGTTTAGAAGGCGTTAAACATAGTCACAAGTAGTTAAACACATTGATATTTTTCTAGAATATTGTGCGGTACGGACATTTTGAACTTTTTACCTAACGTTCTTTTAATAAAAATGGAACGGTACATTTCATCGACAATATAGAATATGAAAAACCTGTTTTTCTATTACTTTTTTCTTTTCCTTTTCCAGTTTTTGCTTCTAGGTTAGGTTTGTGTCCCATAAGTTTTCTAATTTATATTTTTTCTTCAGGTGAAATTTTTACCAAAGTTATGACCCTAGTATGGTTTGATTGTTGAATGACATATATTGAGATTTTTTGAAATACTCTTTTTCAAAAAACTATATCATTTTTCCTTAAAACTTCCTAAAAAACGATTTAATTATAGTTTAGTCTAAAGTATTGCCTGTTATTGCAATCTCGTTTGTTATAAATTAAAATACTACAAGTGATATTTATTAACTTATTTGTTCATTTTTGTACTATTTTAACATATTAAAAGTCACATGTTTTTTTCACATAAAAAAAGTCTCTTAATAAATGTGATAAAGTTTATAATATTAAAAAACAAATAATGGTATAGTATATAGACATAAATTTGTAGATGTAAAGCATAATTCCAAAGTAGCACTCCTGGCAAATTCTATGTTATGAATCCTGGGTTTTACTCCCAACTTTGGAGAAAAATTCATGTTTTATTCTTTTGAATATTTTTTTCTTCTTAACTCATGTATTTTCAATTTAAAAAGTTTCCTATAAAAAATAAATTTAATAAAGCTATTATTAATAGCCTGCAGTTTAAACGAAGCATTTTTGTAAAAATCCAAAGTAATTTGTTTATGAACTTAATAATTCATAATAGATTTTTATTAATTATCAACAATTAATGTTATGTTGGGTTCTCCTCCCTTAAATTTCATTAAATAGTTACACCTATCTAGATTATTCTATACCTTAATATTTAGACACACATTTATTATAATAAAAATAGATTTATATAAATAAAATATGTTGTAACTACATAGAAAACTTCATAGTTTATCCATGATTGAAATTTAAATCTTTAAATTTATATTTAATGTTTGTAAAATATGCCAAATAATTTTTTAAACAAGGAACTCAGTTTCCTCAATGGTGTGAATCATTATGTTCTTTTTTGTTAGTTTTTATAATTTAAAGAACTCGACGAACAAACAAATCACAACCTATTAGACTACACGCCTATTATGTCTGTTTCACTTCCATGATAAAATTAATTATTCATGCAAAAGTATTTGAGAGGTTAATTGAAATAGTTGTCCTAAACCAACTAGCTTTGAATGGTGCAAAACACCTGTTTAAATTCAAATTTTATATTTCAAATAGTTATTGTACGACAAAGAAATAGTAAATTGTGAAAGTTTGTCTTGATTTGAAACTATACATTCAATCAATGTTTTTACCAATGTATCTTTTTTATCAAGTTGTGGGTGTATTGATTTTAATTGTCAATTGTCTAGGAGTTCTTAGCACCATATCGCTTTAATGCATACACGACCTTAACAATTTCCTCTCTTAGTCATCAGAACAAAAACTATAGTTATATATTGTATTGAGAATATATTGGAAATTGGATATCGATGTGTCAGGAAATCCAAGCAAATCGTTTACGCAAGTCTCAAAGAACACATGTGATATATTGTTGAACTATTTGCCTACACTTTGCTTCAAGGTGACGTTATTGTGATTAAATTTTAGAAATGGGAATCTGTTGCAAGGTTTTGAAGTTTCATTATTTCGTTAATGGATGATTTAAGATGCAGAAATGAGACATTCCTCATGGTCTTGATCCCTTGCATATGGAACAGTATTATGAAGATTCTGGGAAAATGATCACTCGCTCAATCGGTGACGATTTTTGTGTTCATGTGTTTTATAGTGAATATTCGTATAATGTTCTTATCGGGGGCCTGAAAGTTAACATTTCTAATATTTCATTTGTTTTTTGGACACCATATTTCAACTCTTATATGGTAGGCAACACAAGTCTTCCGTACTGGATTAGAATTTATGGTATTCCCCTTTGATTATAAGACGCCAAGGATTATGTTTTCTATTTAAATGAGTATTTGAGTTTAGAAGGCATTAAACATAGTCACAAGTAGTTAAACACATTGATATTTTTCTAGAATATGGTGCGGTACGGACATTTTGAACTTTTTACCTAACGTTCTTTTAATAAAAATGGAACGGTACATTTCATCGACAATATAGAATATGAAAAACCTGTTTTTCTATTACTTTTTTCTTTTCCTTTTCCAGTTTTTGCTTCTAGGTTAGGTTTGTGTCCCATAAGTTTTCTAATTTATATTTTTTCTTCAGGTGAAATTTTTACCAAAGTTATGACCCTAGTATGGTTTGATTGTTGAATGACATATATTGAGATTTTTTGAAATACTCTTTTTCAAAAAACTATATCATTTTTCCTTAAAACTTCCTAAAAAACGATTTAATTATAGTTTAGTCTAAAGTATTGCCTGTTATTGCAATCTCGTTTGTTATAAATTAAAATACTACAAGTGATATTTATTAACTTATTTGTTCATTTTTGTACTATTTTAACATATTAAAAGTCACATGTTTTTTTCACATAAAAAAAGTCTCTTAATAAATGTGATAAAGTTTATAATATTAAAAAACAAATAATGATATAGTATATAAACATAAATTTGTAGATGTAAAGCATAATTCCAAAGTAGCACTCCAGGCAAATTCAATGTTATGAATCCTGGGTTTGACTCCCAGCTTTGGAGAAAAATTCATGTTTTATTCTTTTGAATATTTTTTTCTTCTTAACTCATGTATTTTCAATTTAAAAAGTTTCCTATAAAAAATAAATTTAATAAAGCTATTATTAATAGCCTGCAGTTTAAACGAAGCATTTTTGTAAAAATCCAAAGTAATTTGTTTATGAACTTAATAATTCATAATAGATTTTTATTAATTATCAACAATTAATGTTATGTTGGGTTCTCCTCCCTTAAATTTCATTAAATAGTTACACCTATCTAGATTATTCTATACCTTAATATTTAGACACACATTTATTATAATAAAAATAGATTTATATAAATAAAAATATGTTGTAACTACATAGAAAACTTCATAGTTTATCCATGATTGAAATTTAAATCTTTAAATTTATATTTAATGTTTGTAAAATATGCCAAATAATTTTTTAAACAAGGAACTCAGTTTCCTCAATGGTGTGAATCATTATGTTCTTTTTTGTTAGTTTTTATAATTTAAAGAACTCGACGAACAAACAAATCACAACCTATTAGACTACACGCCTATTATGTCTGTTTCACTTCCATGATAAAATTAATTATTCATGCAAAAGTATTTGAGAGGTTAATTGAAATAGTTGTCCTAAACCAACTAGCTTTGAATGGTGCAAAACACCTGTTTAAATTCAAATTTTATATTTCAAATAGTTATTGTACGACAAAGAAATAGTAAATTGTGAAAGTTTGTCTTGATTTGAAACTATACATTTCAATCAGTGTTTTTACCAATGTATCTTTTTTATCAGGTTGTGGGTGTATTGATTTTAATTGTCAATTGTTTAGGAGTTCTTAGCACCATATCGCTTTAATGGATACACGACCTTAACAATTTCCTCTCTTAGTCATCAGAACAAAAACTATAGTTATATATTGTATTGAGAATATATTGGAAATTGGATATCGATGTGTCAGGAAATCCAAGCAAATCGTTTACGCAAGTCTCAAAGAACACATGTGATATATTGTTGAACTATTTGCCTACACTTTGCTTCAAGGGTGACGTTATTGTGATTAAATTTTAGAAATGGGAATCTTTTGCAAGGTTTTGAAGTTTCATTATTTCGTTAATGGATGATTTAAGATGCAGAAATGAGACATTCCTCATGGTCTTGATCCCTTGCATATGGAACAGTATTATGAAGATTCTGGGAAAATGATCACTCGCTCAATCGGTGACGATTTTTGTGTTCATGTGTTTTATAGTGAATATCCGTACAATGTTCTTATCGGGGGCCTGAAAGTTAACATTTCTAATATTTCATTTGTTTTTTGGACACCATATTTCAACTCTTATATGGTAGGCAACACAAGTCTTCCGTACTGGATTAGAATTTATGGTATTCCCCTTTGATTATAAGACGCCAAGGATTATGTTTTCTATTTAAATGAGTATTTGAGTTTAGAAGGCATTAAACATAGTCACAAGTAGTTAAACACATTGATATTTTTCTAGAATATTGTGCGGTACGGACATTTTGAACTTTTTACCTAACGTTCTTTTAATAAAAATGGAACGGTACATTTCATCGACAATATAGAATATGAAAAACCTGTTTTTCTATTACTTTTTTCTTTTCCTTTTCCAGTTTTTGCTTCTAGGTTAGGTTTGTGTCCCATAAGTTTTCTAATTTATATTTTTTCTTCAGGTGAAATTTTTACCAAAGTTATGACCCTAGTATGGTTTGATTGTTGAATGACATATATTCAGATTTTTTGAAATACTCTTTTTCAAAAAACTATATCATTTTTCCTTAAAACTTCCTAAAAAACGATTTAATTATAGTTTAGTCTAAAGTATTGCCTGTTATTGCAATCTCGTTTGTTATAAATTAAAATACTACAAGTGATATTTATTAACTTATTTGTTCATTTTTGTATTATTTTAGCATATTAAAAGTCACATGTTTTTTTCACATAAAAAAAGTCTCTTAATAAATGTGATAAAGTTTATAATATTAAAAAACAAATAATGATATAGTATATAAACATAAATTTGTAGATGTAAAGCATAATTCCAAAGTAGCACTCCAGGCAAACTCAATGTTATGAATCCTGGGTTTGACTCCCAGCTTTGGAGAAAAATTCATGTTTTATTCTTTTGAATATTTTTTCCTTCTTAACTCATGTATTTTCAATTTAAAAAGTTTCCTATAAAAAATAAATTTAATAAAGCTATTATTAATAGCCTGCAGTTTAAACGAAGCATTTTTGTAAAAATCCAAAGTAATTTGTTTATGAACTTAATAATTCATAATAGATTTTTATTAATTATCAACAATTAATGTTATGTTGGGTTCTCCTCCCTTAAATTTCATTAAATAGTTACACCTATCTAGATTATTCTATACCTTAATATTTAGACACACATTTATTATAATAAAAATAGATTTATATAAATAAAAATATGTTGTAACTACACAGAAAACTTCATAGTTTATCCATGATTGAAATTTAAATCTTTAAATTTATATTTAATGTTTGTAAAATATGCCAAATAATTTTTTAAACAAGGAACTCAGTTTCCTCAATGGTGTGAATCATTATGTTCTTTTTTGTTAGTTTTTATAATTTAAAGAACTCGACGAACAAACAAATCACAACCTATTAGACTACACGCCTATTATGTCTGTTTCACTTCCATGATCAAATTAATTATTCATGCAAAAGTATTTGAGAGGTTAATTGAAATAGTTGTCCTAAACCAACTAGCTTTGAATGGTGCAAAACACCTGTTTAAATTCAAATTTTATATTTCAAATAGTTATTGTACGACAAAGAAATAGTAAATTGTGAAAGTTTGTCTTGATTTGAAACTATACATTTCAATCAGTGTTTTTACCAATGTATCTTTTTTATCAGGTTGTGGGTGTATTGATTTTAATTGTCAATTGTTTAGGAGTTCTTAGCACCATATCGCTTTAATGGATACACGACCTTAACAATTTCCTCTCTTAGTCATCAGAACAAAAACTATAGTTATATATTGTATTGAGAATATATTGGAAATTGGATATCGATGTGTCAGGAAATCCAAGCAAATCGTTTACGCAAGTCTCAAAGAACACATGTGATATATTGTTGAACTATTTGCCTACACTTTGCTTCAAGGGTGACGTTATTGTGATTAAATTTTAGAAATGGGAATCTGTTGCAAGGTTTTGAAGTTTCATTATTTCGTTAATGGATGATTTAAGATGCAGAAATGAGACATTCCTCATGGTCTTGATCCCTTGCATATGGAACAGTATTATGAAGATTCTGGGAAAATGATCACTCGCTCAATCGGTGACGATTTTTGTGTTCATGTGTTTTATAGTGAATATTCGTATAATGTTCTTATCGGGGGCCTGAAAGTTAACATTTCTAATATTTCATTTGTTTTTTGGACACCATATTTCAACTCTTATATGGTAGGCAACACAAGTCTTCCGGACTGGATTAGAATTTATGGTATTCCCCTTTGCTTATAAGACGCCAAGGATTATGTTTTCTATTTAAATGAGTATTTGAGTTTAGAAGGCGTTAAACATAGTCACAAGTAGTTAAACACATTGATATTTTTCTAGAATATTGTGCGGTACGGACATTTTGAACTTTTTACCTAACGTTCTTTTAATAAAAATGGAACGGTACATTTCATCGACAATATAGAATATGAAAAACCTGTTTTTCTATTACTTTTTTCTTTTCCTTTTCCAGTTTTTCCTTCTAGGTTAGGTTTGTGTCCCATAAGTTTTCTAATTTATATTTTTTCTTCAGGTGAAATTTTTACCAAAGTTATGACCCTAGTATGGTTTGATTGTTGAATGACATATATTCAGATTTTTTGAAATACTCTTTTTCAAAAAACTATATCATTTTTCCTTAAAACTTCCTAAAAAACGATTTAATTATAGTTTAGTCTAAAGTATTGCCTGTTATTGCAATCTCGTTTGTTATAAATTAAAATACTACAAGTGATATTTATTAACTTATTTGTTCATTTTTGTATTATTTTAGCATATTAAAAGTCACATGTTTTTTTCACATAAAAAAAGTCTCTTAATAAATGTGATAAAGTTTATAATATTAAAAAACAAATAATGATATAGTATATAAACATAAATTTGTAGATGTAAAGCATAATTCCAAAGTAGCACTCCAGGCAAACTCAATGTTATGAATCCTGGGTTTGACTCCCAGCTTTGGAGAAAAATTCATGTTTTATTCTTTTGAATATTTTTTCCTTCTTAACTCATGTATTTTCAATTTAAAAAGTTTCCTATAAAAAATAAATTTAATAAAGCTATTATTAATAGCCTGCAGTTTAAACGAAGCATTTTTGTAAAAATCCAAAGTAATTTGTTTATGAACTTAATAATTCATAATAGATTTTTATTAATTATCAACAATTAATGTTATGTTGGGTTCTCCTCCCTTAAATTTCATTAAATAGTTACACCTATCTAGATTATTCTATACCTTAATATTTAGACACACATTTATTATAATAAAAATAGATTTATATAAATAAAAATATGTTGTAACTACACAGAAAACTTCATAGTTTATCCATGATTGAAATTTAAATCTTTAAATTTATATTTAATGTTTGTAAAATATGCCAAATAATTTTTTAAACAAGGAACTCAGTTTCCTCAATGGTGTGAATCATTATGTTCTTTTTTGTTAGTTTTTATAATTTAAAGAACTCGACGAACAAACAAATCACAACCTATTAGACTACACGCCTATTATGTCTGTTTCACTTCCATGATCAAATTAATTATTCATGCAAAAGTATTTGAGAGGTTAATTGAAATAGTTGTCCTAAACCAACTAGCTTTGAATGGTGCAAAACACCTGTTTAAATTCAAATTTTATATTTCAAATAGTTATTGTACGACAAAGAAATAGTAAATTGTGAAAGTTTGTGTTGATTTGAAACTATACATTTCAATCAGTGTTTTTACCAATGTATCTTTTTTATCAGGTTGTGGGTGTATTGATTTTAATTGTCAATTGTTTAGGAGTTCTTAGCACCATATCGCTTTAATGGATACACGACCTTAACAATTTCCTCTCTTAGTCATCAGAACAAAAACTATAGTTATATATTGTATTGAGAATATATTGGAAATTGGATATCGATGTGTCAGGAAATCCAAGCAAATCGTTTACGCAAGTCTCAAAGAACACATGTGATATATTGTTGAACTATTTGCCTACACTTTTCTTCAAGGGTGACGTTATTGTGATTAAATTTTAGAAATGGGAATCTGTTGCAAGGTTTTGAAGTTTCATTATTTCGTTAATGGATGATTTAAGATGCAGAAATGAGACATTCCTCATGGTCTTGATCCCTTGCATATGGAACAGTATTATGAAGATTCTGGGAAAATGATCACTCGCTCAATCGGTGACGATTTTTGTGTTCATGTGTTTTATAGTGAATATTCGTATAATGTTCTTATCGGGGGCCTGAAAGTTAACATTTCTAATATTTCATTTGTTTTTTGGACACCATATTTCAACTCTTATATGGTAGGCAACACAAGTCTTCCGGACTGGATTAGAATTTATGGTATTCCCCTTTGCTTATAAGACGCCAAGGATTATGTTTTCTATTTAAATGAGTATTTGAGTTTAGAAGGCGTTAAACATAGTCACAAGTAGTTAAACACATTGATATTTTTCTAGAATATTGTGCGGTACGGACATTTTGAACTTTTTACCTAACGTTCTTTTAATAAAAATGGAACGGTACATTTCATCGACAATATAGAATATGAAAAACCTGTTTTTCTATTACTTTTTTCTTTTCCTTTTCCACTTTTTGCTTCTAGGTTAGGTTTGTGTCCCATAAGTTTTCTAATTTATATTTTTTCTTCAGGTGAAAATATTACCAAAGTTATGACCCTAGTATGGTTTGATTGTTGAATGACATATATTCAGATTTTTTGAAATACTCTTTTTCAAAAAACTATATCATTTTTCCTTAAAACTTCCTAAAAAACGATTTAATTATAGTTTAGTCTAAAGTATTGCCTGTTATTGCAATCTCGTTTGTTATAAAGTAAAATACTACAAGTGATATTTATTAACTTATTTGTTCATTTTTGTATTATTTTAACATATTAAAAGTCACATGTTTTTTTCACATAAAAAAAGTCTCTTAATAAATGTGATAAAGTTTATAATATTAAAAAACAAATAATGATATAGTATATAAACATAAATTTGTAGATGTAAAGCATAATTCCAAAGTAGCAGTCCAGGCAAACTCAATGTTATGAATCCTGGGTTTGACTCCCAGCTTTGGAGAAAAATTCATGTTTTATTCTTTTGAATATTTTTTTCTTCTTAACTCATGTATTTTCAATTTTAAAAGTTTCCTATAAAAAATAAATTTAATAAAGCTATTATTAATAGCCTGCAGTTTAAACGAAGCATTTTAGTAAAAATCCAATGTAATTTGTTTATGAACTTAATAATTAATAATAGATTTTTATTAATTATCAACAATTAATGTTATGTTGGGTTCTCCTCCCTTAAATTTCATTAAATAGTTACACCTATCTAGATTATTCTATACCTTAATATTTAGACACACATTTATTATAATAAAAATAGATTTATATAAATAAAAATATGTTGTAACTACACAGAAAACTTCATAGTTTATCCATGATTGAAATTTAAATCTTTAAATTTATATTTAATGTTTGTAAAATATGCCAAATAATTTTTTAAACAAGGAACTGAGTTTCCTCAATGGTGTGAATCATTATGTTCTTTTTTGTTAGTTTTTATAATTTAAAGAACTCGACGAACAAACAAATCACAACCTATTAGACTACACGCCTATTATGTCTGTTTCACTTCCATGATAAAATTAATTATTCATGCAAAAGTATTTGAGAGGTTAATTGAAATAGTTGTCCTAAACCAACTAGCTTTGAATGGTGCAAAACACCTGTTTAAATTCAAATTTTATATTTCAAATAGTTATTGTACGACAAAGAAATAGTAAATTGTGAAAGTTTGTCTTGATTTGAAACTATACATTTCTATCAGTGTTTTTACCAATGTATCTTTTTTATCAGGTTGTGGGTGTATTGATTTTAATTGTCAATTGTTTAGGAGTTCTTAGCACCATATCGCTTTAATGCATACACGACCTTAACAATTTCCTCTCTTAGTCATCAGAACAAAAACTATAGTTATATATTGTATTGAGAATATATTGGAAATTGGATATCAATGTGTCAGGAAATCCAAGCAAATCGTTTACGCAAGTCTCAAAGAACACATGTGATATATTGTTGAACAATTTGCCCACACTTTGCTTCAAGGATGACGTTATTGTGATTAAATTTTAGAAATGGGAATCTGTTGCAAGGTTTTGAAGTTTCATTTTTTCGTTAATGGATGATTTAAGATGCAGAAATGAGACATTCCTCATGGTCTTGATCCCTTGCATATGGAACAGTATTATGAAAATTCTGGGAAAATAACCACTCGCTCAATCGGTGACGATTTTTGTGTTCATGTCTTTTATAGTGAATATTCGTACAATGTTGTTATCGGGTGCCTGAAAGTTAACATTTCTAATATTTCATTTGTTTTTTGGACACCATATTTCAACTCTTATATGGTACGCAACACAAGTCTTCCGTACTGGATTAGAATTTATGGTATTCCCCTTTGATTATAAGACGCCAAGGATTATGTTTTCTATTTAAATGAGTATTTGAGTTTAGAAGGCGTTAAACATAGTCACAAGTAGTTAAACACATTGATATTATTCTAGAATATGGTGCGGTACGGACATTTTGAACTTTTTACCTAACGTTCTTTTAATAAAAATGGAACGGTACATTTCATCGAGAATATAGAATATGAAAAACCTGTTTTTCTATTACTTTTTTCTATTCCTTTTCCAGTTTTTGCTTCTGGGTTAGGTTTGTGTCCCATAAGTTTTCTAATTTATATTTTTTCTTCAGGTGAAAATTTTACCAAAGTTATGACCCTAGTATGGTTTGATTGTCGAATGACATATATTGAGATTTTTTGAAATACTCTTTTTCAAAAACTAATTTCATTTTTCCTTAACAACATCCTAAAAAACGATTTAATTATAGTTTAGTCTAAAGTATTGCCTGTTATTGCAATCTCGTTTGTTATAAATTAAAATATTAAAAGTCATATTTATTAACTTATTTGTTCATTTTTGTACTATTCTAACATATTAAAAGTCACATGTTTTTTTCACATAAAAAAAGTCTCTTAATAAATGTGATAAAGTTTATAATATTAAAAAACAAATAATGGTATAGTATCTAAACAAAAATTTGTAGATGTAAAGCATAATTCCAAATTAGCACTCCAGGCAAATTCAATGTTATGAATTCTGGGTTGGACTCCCAACTTTGGAGAAAAAATTATTTTTTATTCTTTTGAATATTTTTTTCTTCTTAACTCGTGTATTTTCAATTTAAAAGTTTCCTATAAAAAATAAATTTAATAAAGTTATTATTAATAGCCTGCAGTTTAAACGAAGCATTATTATAAAAATCCAAAGTAATTTGTTTATGAACTTAATAATTCATAATAGATTTTTATTAATTATTAACAATTAATGTTATGTTGGGTTCTCCTCCCTTAAATTTCATTAAATAGTTACACCTATCTAGATTATTCTATACCTTAATATTTAGACACACATTTATTATAATAAAAATAGATTTATATAAATAAAAATATGTTGTAACTATATAGAAAACTTCATAGTTTATCCATGATTGAAATTTAAATCTTTAAATTTAAATTTAATGTTTGTAGAATATGCCAAATAATTTTTTAAACAAGGAACTCAGTTTCCTCAATGGTGTGAATCATTATGTTCTTTTTTGTTAGTTTTTATAATTTAAAGAACTCGACGAACAAACAAATCACAACCTATTAGACTACACGCCTATTATGTTTGTTTCACTTTCATGATAAAATTAATTATTCATGCAAAAGTATTTGAGAGGTTAATTGAAATAGTTGTCCTAAACCAACTAGCTTTTAATGGTGCAAAACACCTGTTTAAATTCAAATTTTATATCTCAAATAGTTATTGTACGACAAAGAAATAGTAAATTGTGAAAGTTTGTCTTGATTTAAAACTATACATTTAAATCAATGTTTTTACCAATGTATCTTTTTTATCAAGTTGTGGGTGTATTGATTTTATTTGCCAATTGTTTAGGAGTTCTTAGCACCATATCGCTTTAATGCATACACGACCTTAACCAATTCCTTTCTTAGTCATCAGAACAAAAAATATAGTTATATATTATATTGAGAATATATTGGAAATTGGATATCGATGTGTCAGGAAATCAAAGCAAATCGTTTATGCAAGTCTCAAAGAACACATGTGATATATTGTTGAACTATTTGCCTACACTTTGCTTCAAGGGTGACGTTATTGTGATTAAATTTTAGAAATGGGAATATGTTGCAAGGTTTTGAAGTTTCATTATTTCGTTAATGGATGATTTAAGATGCAGAAATGAGACATTCCTCACGGTCTTGATCCCTTGCATACGAAACAGTATTATGAAGATTCTGGGAAAATGATCACTCGCTCAATCAGTGACGATTTTTGTGTTCATGTGTTTTATATTGAATATTCGTATAATGTTCTGATTGGGGGCCTGAAAGTTTACATTTCTAATATTTCATTTGTTTTTGGACACCATATTTCAACTCTTATATGGTAGGCAACACAAGTCTTTCGCACTTGATTAGAATTTATGGTATTCCCCTTTGATTATAAGAGGCCAAGGATTATGTTTTCTATTTAAATGAGTATTTGAGTTTAGAAGGCATTAAACGTAGTCACAAGTAGTTAAACACATTGATATTGATCTAGAATATTGTGTGGTACGGATATTTTGAACTTTTTACCTAACTTTCTTTTAATAAAAATGGAACAATACATTTCATCAACAATATAGAATATGAAAAACTTGATTTTCTATTACTTTTTTCTTTTCCTTTTCCAGTTTTTTCTTCTAGGTTAGGTTTGTGTCCAGTAAGTTTTCTAATTTATATTTTTTCTTCAGGTGAAATTTTTACCAAAGTTATGACCCTAGTATGGTTTGATTGTTGAATGACATATATTGAGATTTATCGAAATACTCTTTTTCAAAAAACTATATCATTTTTCCTTAAAACTTCCTAAAACACGATTTAATTATAGTTTACTCTAAAGTATTGGTTGTTATTGCAATCTCGTTTGTTATAAATTAAAATACTACAAGTGATATTCATTAACTTATTTGTTCATTTTTGTACTATTTTAACATATTAAAAGTCACATGTTTTTTTCACACAAAAAAAGTCTCTTAAAAAAGTTATTATATGAGAAGTTAGCGAAAATAATATCAATATAATGTTTCTTTTGGTATTTTACGCATATTCGTTATATTAGTTTTAAAAAGAAGTTCATTTTGATTTTAATTTTTCTAAACTCATTTTAATATCGTTCTTTGAGAACACCGAAAATTATTTCAATATCTTTTATTATAAATTACACGGTAATCATTACATTCATTAACAATGTTTTTAAATGTGATAAAGTTTATAATATTAAAAAACAAATAATGGAATAGTATATAAACATAAATTTGTAGATGTATAGCATAATTCCAAAGTAGCACTCCAGGCAAATTCAATGTTATGAATTCTGGGTTTGACTCCCAGCTTTGGAGAAAAATTCATGTTTCATTCTTTTGAATATTTTTTTCTTCTTAACTCATGTATTTTCAATTTAAAAAGTTTCCTATAAAAAATAAATTTAATAAAGCTATTATTAATAGCCTGCAGTTTAAACAGCGCATTTTTGTAAAAATCCAAACTAATTTGTTTATGAACTTAATAATTCATAATAGATTTTTATTAATTATCAACAATTAATGTTATGTTGGGTTCTCCTCCCTTAAATTTCATTAAATAGTTAAACCTATCTAGATTATTCTATACCTTAATATGTAAACACACATTTATTATAATAAAAATAGATTTATATAAATAAAAATATGTTGTAACTATATACAAAACTTCATAGTTTATCCATTATTGAAATTTAAATCTTTAAATTTATATTTAATGTTTGTAAAATATGCCAAATAATTTTTTAAACAAGGAACTCATTTTCCTCAATGGTGTGAATCATTATGTTCTTTTTTGTTAGTTTTTATAATTTAAAGAGCTCGACGAACAAACAAATCACAACCTATTAGACTACACGCCTATTATGGCTGTTTCACTTCCATGATAAAATTAATTATTCATGCAAAAGTATTTGAGAGGTTAATTGAAATAGTTGTCCTAAACCAACTAGCTTTTAATGGTGCAAAACACCTGTTTAAATTCAAATTTTATATTTCAAATAGTTATTGTACGACAAAGAAATAGTAAATTGTGAAAGTTTGTCTTGATTTAAAACTATACATTTAATCAATGTTTTTACCAATGTATCTTTTTTATCAAGTTGTGGGTGTATCAATTTTAATTGCCAATTGTTTAGGAGTTCTTAGCACCATATCGTTTTAATGCATACACGACCTTAACCAATTCCTCTCTTAGTCATCAGAACAAAAACTATAGTTATATATTATATTGAGAATATATTGGAAATTGGATATCGATGTGTCAGGAAATCCAAGCAAATCGTTTATGCAAGTCTCAAAGAACACATGTGATATATTGTTGAACTATTTGCCTACACTTTGCTTCAAGGGTGACGTTATTGTGATTAAATTTTAGAAATGGGAATATGTTGCAAGGTTTTGAAGTTTAATTATTTCGTTAATGGATGATTTAAGATGCAGAAATGAGACATTGCTCACGGTCTTGATCCCTTGCATACGAAACAGTATTATGAAGATTCTGGGAAAATGATCACTCGCTCAATCAGTGACGATTTTTGTGTTCATGTGTTTTATATTGAATATTCGTATAATGTTCTGATCGGGGCCTGAAAGTTTACATTTCTAATATTTCATTTGTTTTTGGACACCATATTTCAACTCTTATATGGTAGGCAACACAAGTCTTTCGTACTTGATTAGAATTTATGGTATTCCCCTTTGATTATAAGAGGCCAAGGATTATGTTTTCTATTTAAATGAGTATTTGAGTTTAGAAGGCATTAAACGTAGTCACAAGTAGTTAAACACATTGATATTTATCTAGAATATTGTTTGGTAGGAATATTTTGAACTTTTTACCTAACTTTCTTTTAATAAAAATGGAACAATACATTTCATCAACAATATAGAATATGAAAAACCTGGTTTTCTATTACTTTTTTCTTTTCCTTTTCCAGTTTTTTCTTCTAGGTTAGGTTTGTGTCCAATAAGTTTTCTAATTTATATTTTTTCTTCAGGTGAAATTTTTACCAAAGTTATGACCCTAGTATGGTTTGATTGTTGAATGACATATATTGAGATTTTTCGAAATACTCTTTTTCAAAAAACTATATCATTTTTCCTTAAAACTTCCTAAAACACGATTTAATTATAGTTTACTCTAAAGTATTGGTTGTTATTGCAATCTCGTTTGTTATAAATTAAAATACTATAAGTGATATTCATTAACTTATTTGTTCATTTTTGTACTATTTTAACATATTAAAAGTCACATGTTTTTTTCACACAAAAAAAAGTCTCTTAATAAAGTTATTATATGAGAAGTTAGTGAAAATAATATCAATATAATGTTTCTTTTGGTATTTTACACATATTCGTTATATTATTTTTAAAAAGAAGTTCATTTTGATTTTAATTTTTCTAAACTCATTTTAATATCGTTCTTTGAGAACACCGAAAATTATTTCAATATCTTTTATTATAAATTACACGGTAATCATTACATTCATTAACGAAGTTTTTAAATGTGATAAAGTTTATAATATTAAAAAACAAATAATGGAATAGTATATAAACATAAATTTGTATATGTATAGCATAATTCCAAAGTAGCACTCCAGGCAAATTCAATGTTATGAATTCTGGGTTTGACTCCCAGCTTTGGAGAAAAATTCATGTTTCATTCTTTTGAATATTTTTTTCTTCTTAACTCATGTATTTTCAATTTAAAAAGTTTCCTATAAAAAATAAATTTAATAAAGCTATTATTAATAGCCTGTAGTTTAAACAGCGCATTTTTGTAAAAATCCAAACTAATTTGTTTATGAACTTAATAATTCATAATAGATTTTTATTAATTATCAACATTTAATGTTATGTTGGGTTCTCCTCCCTTAAATTTCATTAAATAGTTAAACCTATCTAGATTATTCTATACCTTAATATTTAAACACACATTTATTATAATAAAAATAGATTTATATAAATAAAAATATGTTGTAACTATATACAAAAATTCATAGTTTATCCATTATTGAAATTTAAATCTTTAAATTTATATTTAATGTTTGTAAAATATGCCAAATAATTTTTTAAACAAGGAACTCATTTTCCTCAATGGTGTGAATCATTATGTTCTTTTTTGTTAGTTTTTATAATTTAAAGAGCTCGATGAACAAACAAATCACAACCTATTAGACTACACGCCTATTATGGTTGTTTCACTTCCATGATAAAATTAATTATTCATGCAAATGTATTTGAGAGGTTCATTGAAATAGTTGTCCTAAAACAACTAGCTTTTAATGGTGTAAAACACCTGTTTAAATTCGAATTTTTGTATTTCAAATAGTTATTGTACGACAAAGAAATAGTAAATTGTGAAATTTGTCTTGATTTAAAGCTATACATTTAAATCAATGTTTTTACCAATGTATCTTTTTTATCAAGTTGTGGGTGTATTGATTTTATTTGCCAATTGTTTAGGAGTTCTTAGCACCATATCGCTTTAATGCATACACGACCTTAACCAATTCCTCTCTTAGTCATCAGAACAAAAACTATAGTTATATATTATATTGAGAATATATTGGAAATTGGATATCGATGTGTCAGGAAATCCAAGCAAATCGTTTATGCAAGTCTCAAAGAACACATGTAATATATTGTTGAACTATTTGCCTACACTTTGCTTCAAGGGTGACGTTATTGTGATTAAATTTTAGAAATGGGAATATGTTGCAAGGTTTTGAAGTTTCATTATTTCGTTAATGGATGATTTAAGATGCAGAAATGAGACATTCCTCACGGTGTTGATCCCTTGCATATGAAACAGTATTATGAAGATTCTGGGAAAATGATCACTCGCTCAATCGGTGACAATTTTTGTGTTCATGTGTTTTATATTGAATATTCGTATAATGTTCTGATCGGGGGCCTGAAAGTTTACATTTCTAATATTTCATTTGTTTTTGGACACCATATTTCAACTCTTATATGGTAGGCAACACAAGTCTTTCGTACTTGATTAGAATTTATGGTATTCCCCTTTGATTATAAGAGGCCAAGGATTATGTTTTCTATTTAAATGAGTATTTGAGTTTATAAGGCATTAAACGTAGTCACAAGTAGTTAAACACATTGATATTTTTCTAGAATATTGTGTGGTACGGACATTTTGAACTTTTTACCTAACTTTCTTTTAATAAAAATGGAACGATACATTTCATCAACAATATAGAATATGAAAAACCTGGTTTTCTATTACTTTTTTCTTTTCCTTTTCCAGTTTTTTCTTCTAGGTTAGGTTTGTGTCCAATAAGTTTTCTAATTTATATTTTTTCTTCAGGTGAAATTTTTACCAAAGTTATGACCCTAGTATGGTTTGATTGTTGAATGACATATATTGAGATTTTTCGAAATATTCTTTTTCAAAAAACTATATCATTTTTCCTTAAAACTTCCTAAAACACGATTTAATTATAGTTTACTCTAAAGTATTGGCTGTTATTGCAATCTCGTTTGTTATAAATTAAATTACTACAAGTGATATTCATTAACTTATTTGTTCATTTTTGTACTATTTTAACATATTAAAAGTCACATGTTTTTTTCACACAAAAATACTCTCTTAATAAAGTTATTATATGAGAAGTTAGCGAAAATAATATCAATATAATGTTTCTTTTGGTATTTTACGCATATTCGTTATATTAGTTTTAAAAAGAAGTTCATTTTGATTTTAATTTTTCTAAACTCATTTTAATATCGTTCTTTGAGAACACCGAAAATTATTTCAATATCTTTTATTATAAATTACACGGTAATCATTACATTCATTAACAAAGTTTTTACATGTGATAAAGTTTATAATATTAAAAAACAAATAATGGAATAGTATATAAACATAAATTTGTAGATGTATAGCATAATTCCAAAGTAGCACTCCAGGCAAATTCAATGTTATGAATTTTGGGTTCGACTCCCAGCTTTGGAGAAAAATTCATGTTTCATTCTTTTGAATATTTTTTTCTTCTTAACTCATGTATTTTCAATTTAAAAAGTTTCCTATAAAAAATAAATTTAATAAAGCTATTATTAATAGCCTGCAGTTTATACCACGTATTTTTGTAAAAATCCAAACTAATTTGTTTATGAACTTAATAATTCATAATAGATTTTTATTAATTATCAACAATTAATGTTATGTTGGGTTCTCCTCCCTTAAATTTCATTAAATAGTTAAACCTATCTAGATTATTCTATACCTTAATATGTAAACACACATTTATTATAATAAAAATAGATTTATATAAATAAAAATATGTTGTAACTATATACAAAACTTCATAGTTTATCCATTATTGAAGTTTAAATCTTTAAATTTATATTTAATGTTTGTAAAATATGCCAAATAATTTTTTAAACAAGGAACTCATTTTCCTCAATGGTGTGAATCATTATGTTCTTTTTTGTTAGTTTTTATAATTTAAAGAGCTCGACGAACAAACAAATCACAACCTATTAGACTACACGCCTATTATGGCTGTTTCACTTCCATGATAAAATTAATTATTCATGCAAAAGTATTTGAGAGGTTAATTGGAATAGTTGTCCTAAACCAACTAGCTTTTAATGGTGCAAAACACCTGTTTAAATTCAAATTTTATATTTCAAATAGTTATTGTACGACAAAGAAATAGTAAATTGTGAAAGTTTGTCTTGATTTAAAACTATACATTTAATCAATGTTTTTACCAATGTATCTTTTTTATCAAGTTGTGGGTGTATTGATTTTAAATGCCAATTGTTTAGGAGTTCTTAGCACCATATCGCTTTAATGCATACATGACCTTAACCAATTCCTCTCTTAGTCATCAGAACAAAAACTATAGTTATATATTATATTGAGAATATATTGGAAATTGGATATCGATGTGTCAGGAAATCCAAGCAAATCGTTTATGCAAGTCTCAAAGAACACATGTGTTATATTGTTGAACTATTTGCCTACACTTTGCTTCAAGGGTGACGTTATTGTGATTAAATTTTAGAAATGGGAATATGTTGCAAGGTTTTGAAGTTTCATTATTCGTTAATGGATGATTTAAGATGCAGAAATGAGACATTCCTCACGGTGTTGATCCCTTGCATACGAAACAGTATTATGAAGATTCTGGGAAAATGATCACTCGCTCAATCGGTGACAATTTTTGTGTTCATGTGTTTTATATTGAATATTCGTATAACACTACTAGAATAAGTCATTTTAGCCTCCTAGTTTAGAGTCGGCCACCGACACGGACACTATTAGTGTCGGCTAAGCCTACACTAACGGACTCTATCTAGGTACATCTTTTAAGACAAGTTATTTTTTTATTAGTGTCGGCAAAACCGACACTACTTGTTATGTTATCTTTGAAGAATGTTTGATTAATTAGTATTTATTTACTTAGAGTCCGCTGAGCCGACTCTATTCTTATAACATATACATTTTCCATTGATTTATCTATAATATATATATATATTTAAGGTTTAAGTATTTTATTTATTAATTAGAGTCCGCTTGGCGGACTCTATGGAATTTTCTGTTTCGGACCAAAAATTACGCGACAGCTTATTTCCCTCTTTCCTTTTCCCTCGTCATTTTTCACTCTCCCTCCATTTCATTTCACAAAACGAAAACCCTAATTCCATGCTAATTCGTGAATCCCTTTTTTCCCTATTTCGTGAACCGATTCGTGAATCCCTAATCCGTGAATCCATTGAAGAATCCCTAATTCCCTAATTCAAAATCCCTCGTTAAAGGGTTTCTGAATCATCAAAGGTAATGCATATTCATCTCAAGTGATTTCCATGGAGTTTTGGTTTAATGAGTATGAGATAGTCATATGTTTTATGTTTTCTGAATGTAGGTTTTCCAGAACTATCGGCTTTGTGGATGCTGGAATCAACTTTTCTTTGCAAGTTTAGTATTGTTTCCAAATATGTTTAAAGTCTCCTTTAAGTCTGAAACTACAAAAATCAAATTATTTGCTAATTGGTTTTCTGAATATAGGTTTTCAAGAATGCTCATCTTACTTAGTGGAGGCAGTAAGCAGTTGTTGAATGCAAGTTAGTTTGGAACCGAAGCACTATATCATCCGGGATTTTGCAAAGACAACTCTTTCTCAAGGTTAGTCATCCCTATGTTAATTTGGAACCAGACTGAACAGTTAGTGTTTGCAATAGTTAGTGTTTGCATCGGTTAGTATTTCTCAAGGTTGGGGTTATAATTTATTTTGAAGGAAATGTTTTTTCTGGACTCAAATTTATTAACTGTTTGCATCAGTAGTGAAAGCTGTGTTTGTGAAAGCCGTATAGTTTCTATGATACTCCTGTTATGAACATATGTGTGGTGTCAAATTGAACTCTAAATCTGAATTTAACTTAGCCATTTTAACTTAGCCATTTTACCTGAATAGCGATGAGTAGGATTAGCCATTTTACCATACAAATTGAACTCTAAATCTGATACAGTTGCAACTGCTACACCAGCTGACACAGCAGCCAAAGCTAAAACCTGCATCATTGCATTCCAATGCATGATTAGTACATAAACAATAAAGGGTTGGATGGAGTAGTTCTTTTTTTAGATACATGAAATGTTTTATAAAAGAGAGAGACACACAACTATAGGGGGACATCGATTTTCCAGGGAGTTTTTGGACTTTATCAAGGGGCAAGTAATCATGAAGAATTGCACAATTTGATGAAGGCCACATCGATGATTCGAAGGCTTAAAAATGATGTTCTTTCTGAACTTCCTGTTAAGCGTAGGCAACAAGTGCGTGCATTCATCATCCCCATTTTTCTTTGCAATCGGTTTATATAGTGCAAACTTTTACCATGTTTTTTTCAACGCATGTAGCTTATGGTGCAACTTCAAAGTTATTTATTGTATTTGTTTTATAATTGATTTTTAGGTCTTCCTAGACTTGGCCGACAAGGACATGAAGCAAATTAATATTCTTTTTCGCGAGGTAACTCAACATATTTGTTATTCATCTTGAGATGAGGATTGTATCATTCAGTTCTGTTAGGTTATAACTCAAACTAGCTATGAAATGCAGTTGCCATGCGTCTTTACTCCTTGCAATATTCGTTTAGCTTATTTTATTGCGTCTAGCATTTGTCATAGGATTGTTGAAATTCAATGTTCAAACGAGTAAGTTGATTTACTTTGTCTGGAATGTTTGGTTGGTATTCATATTACACGTATTTTATTTAACTTGTTTTTGTTAATAAATGAATTGTAGTTTGGCCTTGTGAGAGATGAAGAGATGACTGGTTTATTTTTTACTTCTGAAATGGTTTGGAATGGGCTTTTAGGCATTTTCATCTAGAAACAAGGCTTTAATTGTTTTTTTTACCAAGAATATGTTATTTTACTCAAAAACAGTAATATTTTTGTTGTGCACATGCAGTTTAAGGTGGTAAAAGCTGACCGGTGTTGATTTTTGTTTTGCAGTTGGAGAGGGTAAAACTCAAAGTTAAGGCAGCTAGCTCACAAGAGGAGGTTGAATCACTCAAGTTTGCTGAAAAGAATCTTATTAACAAGGTATTAATGGAATCAGTTGTGCTCATACATTAAGTGCACAACTTGTTTTAGAGATTGTTACTATTTCCTAGAACTAGAAAAGGTTTATAGTTAAATGCCTGCTCATATCCCTTATGTATGCCAGCAAATCCAAACATTATGACTGTTGTGTGATTTAACACTGAACCTTTGATTCATTCAATTCCAGATTTATACTGATTCTGCCGAAGCCAAGATTCCAGCTGTTCTTGATTATCTTGGAACTGTAATCGAGGTATGCCGCAGCTTCTTCCCTTTAAAGCAGTTGAAGATTAATACTTTCAACTGCTGCGATCTATATGAACTTAAATAGCATTAAAAACTTTGGATCTTGTTTTAGCTTTCTCACTCAACGCACATTTATGCCTTTAATTCTACAAGGATATATAAGATATTACTTTGTTGTAATGTGTATCTCATCTCCTTAATTTTGATCCCTTCAAGTTCCTATATGTAGTTAGTTTATGTTCAGTGCTCGAAATATTTGTGATGGTTAACCTTCCATGAAACAAATTTGTGAAACTTCAACACTAGTTAATTAAAGTACACATTCCCTAGTGCAATGGTATTTTTAATATCTAAATTATGTTTCCAAACCATAGATCTTGACGTGCAAATATAGTACCGAAAGAGACAATGTAGGGCATAATGCTACAATTTATTTTGTAATCTTAATTAAAAAGGTGTCCGCTTCAATTTTCTTACCTTACTTTTTTTTCTTCTGCTTGTGATTAAATCAAGCTGTTGATCACCATAACATGTGGTAATTCTATGTATGTAATGATTGTTGCAGGCAGGTTGCAAGTTTCTTATATTTTAAATATTTCATCAATAAGTGATGATAAACACTTATGAGAACTGTTCAAAATTTCCAGAAAAAAAAGGTTGGTTGTATCCGGATTGATGGAGGTACACCTTCTGGATCAAGGCAACAGTTGGTTACAGAGTTTCAGGAAAAAGATTCTATCAAGGCAGCAGTGGTATTGCAATTTGATTCCTATTTTTGTTGTAATCATTTTTCTGTTTGATCTGTTTAGTTTGGACTATCTGGTGTAAAATGTGGCTCAATTTAGAGATGATAATTTCCTGTTGATTTTGTTGTCCTGCAGCTATCTATCAAAGCTGGAGGTGTCGGGTTAACATTGACTGCTGCCAGCACCGTCCTCTTTGCAGAATTGTCTTGGACTCCTGGTGATCTAATTCAGGCCGAAGACCGTGTTCATAGAATTGGACAGGTATATTTTCAAACATGGTTGCTGTTAAGTTGAAAAGAAAGGAAAATCGTGATCTCAAATGCTGTTGTAATTTAAATAAAATCAGCATCAACAGTAAGAGAGTACAAGCACGGTATTGTTTTAGGAATTGTGGTGATATCATAAAATTTGTGATAGATTATCTCTTAAAAGAAAACATCTCTTAAATGAAAATATCTCATTGCTAAGCTTAGCTGATAGATAGTTCAGTTTCAACAACAATCTGTGATGTAATGACTTTCTCGCATTTGTTTTCAGGTGTCTTCAGTAAATATATACTACTTGCTTGCAAATGACACAGTTGATGATATCATGTGGTAGGTTGTGTTTTTTAGCAGTCCTCTGATTGACCTGACATCTTTGATGCATTGATAATCTTATAATTTTCCACATCACAGGGACGTAGTGCAAAGCAAACTGGACAATTTAGGACAGGTATATCTCTATTTTGTTTGGGAACTCTGTCACATGTAGTGCAATTTGAAAGTAATTGTAAAATCAGTTTCTGCACAGTATAATGCTAAGAGATTCAGTTCTGCTTTTATGTATATATCTCTTAGAGAAGATTTATACTCTAGTAGTTTTTAATAATGTGGGTTTTATGTTTCTAAGACGAATTCTGAACTTTAGTTATTGAAAAAAAATCAGATGCTTGATGGTCATGAGAACACCTTAAAGGTCTCAGATGATCAACCGCCATCGAGAAGCCCTACAAAGCAGAAAACTCTTGATCATTTCGTCAGGAGATGTGACAACAACACGAGTGGATTGGAACATCAGTCATCCCCCAAACGTCCCCGGTACTGACCCATAAGTTCTGTGAAATGGTAAGTAAATCCGTAACTGCTGTATATCTGCAAGCATATGCTCACCTCTACTCGGAGAACATGTAGAATGCTGCAGCAATATTTATTGTTTAGAAGCTTCCCTATAATATTACTTTGGAATTTTGACATAACAACAGGTTCTCATAGTGGAATATGATCGCATGTTGACACTGATACTCGCTCAGTGGGAAAGACATATGAAGTAGTAGCTAAAATAGGCGGTCAGCACAGCTGGACTTGCAAGTAGCAACTCTAAACGATGCTGCTGGTATGACAATGGCTATGAAGTCTTAGCCAACAGATTTTGGTTGTATGGCTTAACAACTTGTCCCCCCTATAGTTGTGTGTGGGACTTGTACATAGTACTATCTCTGGTCCTATTTATAATCGATGTATCTAGACTGTATAATGCAACCCGACTCTAAACATCTTTATTGTCCTTTTTTGTTGACTTTAGAGTCGGTGTATGCAAGGCTAAATATTATTATAGACTTTTCTATGTTGACTTTAGGGTCGGTGACACAGACGCTATCTGTTTTTTTCTTGAGTTTTATAAATTGACCTCAATGCCAGTCGATCGATGCATACAAAAAATTTTGACTTTTTTTGTTGACTTTAGAGTCGGACAGGGCAACGCTAAACATAATATTGACTTTTCATGGTTTTGAAATAATATAGCGTCGGTCCAATTAGTGTCCGCGTTAGCCTCCGTTTCACCGAGGCTACGTAGCCTCGGTGTATCTTTAGCCGACGTTACACAGTAGCTTCGCAACTTTTATTCAAGGCCCGACACCGACGCTAAACCGACGCTAACCATATATTAGTGTCTGTTTTTTCACCTTTAGCGTCTGAAAGTGGCCGACGCTAAAAACTGTTTTTCTAGTAGTGTAATGTTCTGATCGGGGGCCTGAAAGTTTACATTTCTAATATTTCATTTGTTTTTGGACACCATATTTCAACTCTTATATGGTAGGCAACACAAGTCTTTCGTACTTGATTAGAATTTATGGTATTCCCCTTTGATTATAAGAGGCCAAGGATTATGTTTTCTATTTAAATGAGTATTTGAGTTTATAAGGCATTAAACGTAGTCACAAGTAGTTAAACACATTGATATTTTTCTAGAATATTGTGTGGTACGGACATTTTGAACTTTTTACCTAACTTTCTTTTAATAAAAATGGAACGATACATTTCATCAACAATATAGAATATGAAAAACCTGGTTTTCTATTACTTTTTTCTTTTCCTTTTCCAGTTTTTTCTTCTAGGTTAGGTTTGTGTCCAATAAGTTTTCTAATTTATATTTTTTCTTCAGGTGAAATTTTTACCAAAGTTATGACCCTAGTATGGTTTGATTGTTGAATGACATATATTGAGATTTTTCGAAATATTCTTTTTCAAAAAACTATATCATTTTTCCTTAAAACTTCCTAAAACACGATTTAATTATAGTTTACTCTAAAGTATTGGCTGTTATTGCAATCTCGTTTGTTATAAATTAAATTACTACAAGTGATATTCATTAACTTATTTGTTCATTTTTGTACTATTTTAACATATTAAAAGTCACATGTTTTTTTCACACAAAAATAGTCTCTTAATAAAGTTATTATATGAGAAGTTAGCGAAAATAATATCAATATAATGTTTCTTTTGGTATTTTACGCATATTCGTTATATTAGTTTTAAAAAGAAGTTCATTTTGATTTTAATTTTTCTAAACTCATTTTAATATCGTTCTTTGAGAACACCGAAAATTATTTCAATATCTTTTATTATAAATTACACGGTAATCATTACATTCATTAACAAAGTTTTTAAATGTGATAAAGTTTATAATATTAAAAAACAAATAATGGAATAGTATATAAACATAAATTTGTAGATGTATAGCATAATTCCAAAGTAGCACTCCAGGCAAATTCAATGTTATGAATTCTAGGCTCGACTCCCAGCTTTGGAGAAAAATTCATGTTTCATTCTTTTGAATATTTTTTTCTTCTTAACTCATGTATTTTCAATTTAAAAAGTTTCCTATAAAAAATAAATTTAATAAAGCTATTATTAATAGCCTGCAGTTTATACCGCGTATTTTTGTAAAAATCCAAACTAATTTGTTTATGAACTTATTAATTCATAATAGATTTTTATTAATTATCAACAATTAATGTTATGTTGGGTTCTCCTCCCTTAAATTTCATTAAATAGTTAAACCTATCTAGATTATTCTATACCTTAATATGTAAACACACATTTATTATAATAAAAATAGATTTATATAAATAAAAATATGTTGTAACTATATACAAAACTTCATAGTTTATCCATTATTGAAATTTAAATCTTTAAATTTATATTTAATGTTTGTAAAATATGCCAAATAATTTTTTAAACAAGGAACTCATTTTCCTCAATGGTGTGAATCATTATGTTCTTTTTTGTTAGTTTTTATAATTTAAAGAGCTCGACGAACAAACAAATCACAACCTATTAGACTACACGCCTATTATGGCTGTTTCACTTCCATGATAAAATTAATTATTCATGCAAAAGTATTTGAGAGGTTAATTGAAATAGTTGTCCTAAACCAACTAGCTTTTAATGGTGCAAAACACCTGTTTAAATTCAAATTTTATATTTCAAATAGTTATTGTACGACAAAGAAATAGTAAATTGTGAATGTTTGTCTTGATTTAAAACTATACATTTAATCAATGTTTTTACCAATGTATCTTTTTTATCAAGTTGTGGGTGTATTGATTTTAAATGCCAATTGTTTAGGAGTTCTTAGCACCATATGGCTTTAATGCATACACGACCTTAACCAATTCCTCTCTTAGTCATCAGAACAAAAACTATAGTTATATATTATATTGAGAATATATTGGAAATTGGATATCGATGTGTCAGGAAATCCAAGCAAATCGTTTATGCAAGTCTCAAAGAACACATGTCATATATTGTTGAACTATTTGCCTACACTTTGCTTCAAGGGTGACGTTATTGTGATTAAATTTTAGAAATGGGAATATGTTGCAAGGTTTTGAAGTTTCATTATTTCGTTAATGGATGATTTAAGATGCAGAAATGACACATTCCTCACGGTCTTGATCCCTTGCATACGGAACAGTATTATGAAGATTCTGGGAAAATGATCACTCGCTCAATCGGTGACGATTTTTGTGTTCATGTGTTTTATATTGAATATTCGTATAATGTTCTGATCGGGGGCCTGAAAGTTTACATTTCTAATATTTCATTTGTTTTTGGACACCATATTTCAACTCTTATATGGTAGGCAACACAAGTTTTTCGTACTTGATTAGAATTTATGGTATTCCCCTTTGATTATAAGAGGCCAAGGATTATGTTTTCTATTTAAATGAGTATTTGAGTTTAGAAGGCATTAAACGTAGTCACAAGTAGTTAAACACATTGATATTTTTCTAGAATATTGTGTGGTACGGACATTTTGAACTTTTTACCTAACTTTCTTTTAATAAAAATGGAACGATACATTTCATCAACAATATAGAATATGAAAAACCTGGTTTTCTATTACTTTTTTCTTTTCCATTTCCAGTTTTTTCTTCTAGGTTAGGTTTGTGTCCAATAAGTTTTCTAATATATATTTTTTCTTCAGGTGAAATTTTTACCAAAGCTATGACCCTAGTATGGTTTGATTGTTGAATGACATAAATTGAGATTTTTCGAGATACTCTTTTTCAAAAAACTATATCATTTTTCCTTAAAACTTCCCAAAAAACGATTTAATTATAGTTTACTCTAAAGTATTGGATGTTATTGCAATCTCGTTTGTTATAAATTAAAATACTACAAGTGATATTCATTAACTTATTTGTTCATTTTTGTACTATTTTAACATATTAAAAGTCACATGTTTTTTTCACACAAAAAAAGTCTCTTAATAAAATTATTATATGAGAAGTTAGCGAAAATAATATCAATATAATGTTTCTTTTGGTATTTTACGCATATTCGTTATATTAATTTTAAAAAGAAGTTCATTTTGATTTTAATTTTTCTAAACTTATTTTAATATCGTTCTTTGAGAACATCGAAAATTATTTTAATATCTTTTATGATAAATTACACGGTAATCATTACATTCATTAAGAATTTTCTTAAATGTGATAAAGTATATAATATTAAAAAACAAATAATGGTATAGTATATAAACATAAATTTGTAGATGTATAGCATAATTCCAAAGTAGCACTCCACGCAAATTCAATGTTATGAATTCTGGGTTTGACTCCCCGCTTTGGAGAAAAATTCATGTTTTATTCTTTTGAATATTTTTTTCTTCTTAACTCATGCATTTTCAATTAAAAGAGTTTCCTATAAAAAATAAATTTAGTAAAACTATTATTAATAGCCTGCAGTTTAAACAGCGCATTTTTGTAAAAATCCAATGTAATTTGTTTATGAACTTAATAATTCATAATAGATTTTTATTAATTATGAACAGTTAATGTTATGTTGGGTTCTCCTCCCTTAAATTTCATTAAATAGTTAAACCTATCTAGATTATTCTATACCTTAATATTTAAACACACATTTATTATAATAAAAATAGATTTATATAAATAAAAATATGTTGTAACTATATACAAAACTTCATAGTTTATCCATTATTGAAATTTAAATCTTTAAATTTATATTTAATGTTTGTAAAATATGCCAAATAATTTTTTAAACAAGGAACTCATTTTCCTCAATGGTGTGAATCATTATGTTCTTTTTTGTTAGTTTTTATAATTTAAAGAACTCGACGAACAAACAAATCACAACCTATTAGACGACACGCCTATTATGGCTGTTTCACTTCCATGATAAAATTAATTATTCATGCAAAAGTATTTGAGAGGTTAATTGAAATAGTTCTCCTAAACCAACTACCTTTGAATGGTGCAAAACACCTGTTGAAATTCAAATTTTATATTTCAAATAGTTATTGTACGACAAAGAAATAGTAAATTGTGAATGTTTGTCTTGATTTAAAACTATACATTTAAATCAATGTTTTTACCAATGTATCTTTTTTATCAAGTTGTGGGTGTATTGATTTTAATTGCCAATTGTTTAGGAGTTCTTAGCACCATATGGCTTTAATGCATACACGACCTTAACCAATTCCTCTCTTAGTCATCAGAACAAAAACTATAGTTATATATTATATTGAGAATATATTGGAAATTGGATATCGATGTGTCAGGAAATCCAAGCAAATCGTTTATGCAAGTCTCAAAGAACACATGTCATATATTGTTGAACTATTTGCCTACACTTTGCTTCAAGGGTGACGTTATTGTGATTAAATTTTAGAAATGGGAATATGTTGCAAGGTTTTGAAGTTTCATTATTTCGTTAATGGATGATTTAAGATGCAGAAATGACACATTCCTCACGGTCTTGATCCCTTGCATACGGAACAGTATTATGAAGATTCTGGGAAAATGATCACTCGCTCAATCGGTGACGATTTTTGTGTTCATGTGTTTTATATTGAATATTCGTATAATGTTCTGATCGGGGGCCTGAAAGTTTACATTTCTAATATTTCATTTGTTTTTGGACACCATATTTCAACTCTTATATGGTAGGCAACACAAGTTTTTCGTACTTGATTAGAATTTATGGTATTCCCCTTTGATTATAAGAGGCCAAGGATTATGTTTTCTATTTAAATGAGTATTTGAGTTTAGAAGGCATTAAACGTAGTCACAAGTAGTTAAACACATTGATATTTTTCTAGAATATTGTGTGGTACGGACATTTTGAACTTTTTACCTAACTTTCTTTTAATAAAAATGGAACGATACATTTCATCAACAATATAGAATATGAAAAACCTGGTTTTCTATTACTTTTTTCTTTTCCATTTCCAGTTTTTTCTTCTAGGTTAGGTTTGTGTCCAATAAGTTTTCTAATATATATTTTTTCTTCAGGTGAAATTTTTACCAAAGCTATGACCCTAGTATGGTTTGATTGTTGAATGACATATATTGAGATTTTTCGAGATACTCTTTTTCAAAAAACTATATCATTTTTCCTTAAAACTTCCCAAAAAACGATTTAATTATAGTTTACTCTAAAGTATTGGATGTTATTGCAATCTCGTTTGTTATAAATTAAAATACTACAAGTGATATTCATTAACTTATTTGTTCATTTTTGTACTATTTTAACATATTAAAAGTCACATGTTTTTTTCACACAAAAAAAGTCTCTTAATAAAATTATTATATGAGAAGTTAGCGAAAATAATATCAATATAATGTTTCTTTTGGTATTTTACGCATATTCGTTATATTAATTTTAAAAAGAAGTTCATTTTGATTTTAATTTTTCTAAACTTATTTTAATATCGTTCTTTGAGAACATCGAAAATTATTTTAATATCTTTTATGATAAATTACACGGTAATCATTACATTCATTAAGAATTTTCTTAAATGTGATAAAGTATATAATATTAAAAAACAAATAATGGTATAGTATATAAACATAAATTTGTAGATGTATAGCATAATTCCAAAGTAGCACTCCACGCAAATTCAATGTTATGAATTCTGGGTTTGACTCCCCGCTTTGGAGAAAAATTCATGTTTTATTCTTTTGAATATTTTTTTCTTCTTAACTCATGCATTTTCAATTAAAAGAGTTTCCTATAAAAAATAAATTTAGTAAAACTATTATTAATAGCCTGCAGTTTAAACAGCGCATTTTTGTAAAAATCCAATGTAATTTGTTTATGAACTTAATAATTCATAATAGATTTTTATTAATTATGAACAATTAATGTTATGTTGGGTTCTCCTCCCTTAAATTTCATTAAATAGTTAAACCTATCTAGATTATTCTATACCTTAATATTTAAACACACATTTATTATAATAAAAATAGATTTATATAAATAAAAATATGTTGTAACTATATACAAAACTTCATAGTTTATCCATTATTGAAATTTAAATCTTTAAATTTATATTTAATGTTTGTAAAATATGCCAAATAATTTTTTAAACAAGGAACTCATTTTCCTCAATGGTGTGAATCATTATGTTCTTTTTTGTTAGTTTTTATAATTTAAAGAACTCGACGAACAAACAAATCACAACCTATTAGACGACACGCCTATTATGGCTGTTTCACTTCCATGATAAAATTAATTATTCATGCAAAAGTATTTGAGAGGTTAATTGAAATAGTTCTCCTAAACCAACTACCTTTGAATGGTGCAAAACACCTGTTGAAATTCAAATTTTATATTTCAAATAGTTATTGTACGACAAAGAAATAGTAAATTGTGAATGTTTGTCTTGATTTAAAACTATACATTTAAATCAATGTTTTTACCAATGTATCTTTTTTATCAAGTTGTGGGTGTATTGATTTTAATTGCCAATTGTTTAGGAGTTCTTAGCACCATATGGCTTTAATGCATACACGACCTTAACCAATTCCTCTCTTAGTCATCAGAACAAAAACTATAGTTATATATTATATTGAGAATATATTGGAAATTGGATATCGATGTGTCAGGAAATCCAAGCAAATCGTTTATGCAAGTCTCAAAGAACACATGTCATATATTGTTGAACTATTTGCCTACACTTTGCTTCAAGGGTGACGTTATTGTGATTAAATTTTAGAAATGGGAATATGTTGCAAGGTTTTGAAGTTTCATTATTTCGTTAATGGATGATTTAAGATGCAGAAATGACACATTCCTCACGGTCTTGATCCCTTGCATACGGAACAGTATTATGAAGATTCTGGGAAAATGATCACTCGCTCAATCGGTGACGATTTTTGTGTTCATGTGTTTTATATTGAATATTCGTATAATGTTCTGATCGGGGGCCTGAAAGTTTACATTTCTAATATTTCATTTGTTTTTGGACACCATATTTCAACTCTTATATGGTAGGCAACACAAGTTTTTCGTACTTGATTAGAATTTATGGTATTCCCCTTTGATTATAAGAGGCCAAGGATTATGTTTTCTATTTAAATGAGTATTTGAGTTTAGAAGGCATTAAACGTAGTCACAAGTAGTTAAACACATTGATATTTTTCTAGAATATTGTGTGGTACGGACATTTTGAACTTTTTACCTAACTTTCTTTTAATAAAAATGGAACGATACATTTCATCAACAATATAGAATATGAAAAACCTGGTTTTCTATTACTTTTTTCTTTTCCATTTCCAGTTTTTTCTTCTAGGTTAGGTTTGTGTCCAATAAGTTTTCTAATATATATTTTTTCTTCAGGTGAAATTTTTACCAAAGCTATGACCCTAGTATGGTTTGATTGTTGAATGACATATATTGAGATTTTTCGAGATACTCTTTTTCAAAAAACTATATCATTTTTCCTTAAAATTTCCCAAAAAACGATTTAATTATAGTTTACTCTAAAGTATTGGATGTTATTGCAATCTCGTTTGTTATAAATTAAAATACTACAAGTGATATTCATTAACTTATTTGTTCATTTTTGTACTATTTTAACATATTAAAAGTCACATGTTTTTTTCACACAAAAAAAGTCTCTTAATAAAATTATTATATGAGAAGTTAGCGAAAATAATATCAATATAATGTTTCTTTTGGTATTTTACGCATATTCGTTATATTAATTTTAAAAAGAAGTTCATTTTGATTTTAATTTTTCTAAACTTATTTTAATATCGTTCTTTGAGAACATCGAAAATTATTTTAATATCTTTTATGATAAATTACACGGTAATCATTACATTCATTAAGAATTTTCTTAAATGTGATAAAGTATATAATATTAAAAAACAAATAATGGTATAGTATATAAACATAAATTTGTAGATGTATAGCATAATTCCAAAGTAGCACTCCACGCAAATTCAATGTTATGAATTCTGGGTTTGACTCCCAGCTTTGGAGAAAAATTCATGTTTTATTCTTTTGAATATTTTTTTCTTCTTAACTCATGCATTTTCAATTAAAAGAGTTTCCTATAAAAAATAAATTTAGTAAAACTATTATTAATAGCCTGCAGTTTAAACAGCGCATTTTTGTAAAAATCCAATGTAATTTGTTTATGAACTTAATAATTCATAATAGATTTTTATTAATTATGAACAATTAATGTTATGTTGGGTTCTCCTCCCTTAAATTTCATTAAATAGTTAAACCTATCTAGATTATTCTATACCTTAATATTTAAACACACATTTATTATAATAAAAATAGATTTATATAAATAAAAATATGTTGTAACTATATACAAAACTTCATAGTTTATCCATTATTGAAATTTAAATCTTTAAATTTATATTTAATGTTTGTAAAATATGCCAAATAATTTTTTAAACAAGGAACTCATTTTCCTCAATGGTGTGAATCATTATGTTCTTTTTTGTTAGTTTTTATAATTTAAAGAACTCGACGAACAAACAAATCACAACCTATTAGACGACACGCCTATTATGGCTGTTTCACTTCCATGATAAAATTAATTATTCATGCAAAAGTATTTGAGAGGTTAATTGAAATAGTTCTCCTAAACCAACTACCTTTGAATGGTGCAAAACACCTGTTGAAATTCAAATTTTATATTTCAAATAGTTATTGTACGACAAAGAAATAGTAAATTGTGAATGTTTGTCTTGATTTAAAACTATACATTTAAATCAATGTTTTTACCAATGTATCTTTTTTATCAAGTTGTGGGTGTATTGATTTTAATTGCCAATTGTTTAGGAGTTCTTAGCACCATATGGCTTTAATGCATACACGACCTTAACCAATTCCTCTCTTAGTCATCAGAACAAAAACTATAGTTATATATTATATTGAGAATATATTGGAAATTGGATATCGATGTGTCAGGAAATCCAAGCAAATCGTTTATGCAAGTCTCAAAGAACACATGTCATATATTGTTGAACTATTTGCCTACACTTTGCTTCAAGGGTGACGTTATTGTGATTAAATTTTAGAAATGGGAATATGTTGCAAGGTTTTGAAGTTTCATTATTTCGTTAATGGATGATTTAAGATGCAGAAATGACACATTCCTCACGGTCTTGATCCCTTGCATACGGAACAGTATTATGAAGATTCTGGGAAAATGATCACTCGCTCAATCGGTGACGATTTTTGTGTTCATGTGTTTTATATTGAATATTCGTATAATGTTCTGATCGGGGGCCTGAAAGTTTACATTTCTAATATTTCATTTGTTTTTGGACACCATATTTCAACTCTTATATGGTAGGCAACACAAGTTTTTCGTACTTGATTAGAATTTATGGTATTCCCCTTTGATTATAAGAGGCCAAGGATTATGTTTTCTATTTAAATGAGTATTTGAGTTTAGAAGGCATTAAACGTAGTCACAAGTAGTTAAACACATTGATATTTTTCTAGAATATTGTGTGGTACGGACATTTTGAACTTTTTACCTAACTTTCTTTTAATAAAAATGGAACGATACATTTCATCAACAATATAGAATATGAAAAACCTGGTTTTCTATTACTTTTTTCTTTTCCATTTCCAGTTTTTTCTTCTAGGTTAGGTTTGTGTCCAATAAGTTTTCTAATATATATTTTTTCTTCAGGTGAAATTTTTACCAAAGCTATGACCCTAGTATGGTTTGATTGTTGAATGACATATATTGAGATTTTTCGAGATACTCTTTTTCAAAAAACTATATCATTTTTCCTTAAAACTTCCCAAAAAACGATTTAATTATAGTTTACTCTAAAGTATTGGATGTTATTGCAATCTCGTTTGTTATAAATTAAAATACTACAAGTGATATTCATTAACTTATTTGTTCATTTTTGTACTATTTTAACATATTAAAAGTCACATGTTTTTTTCACACAAAAAAAGTCTCTTAATAAAATTATTATATGAGAAGTTAGCGAAAATAATATCAATATAATGTTTCTTTTGGTATTTTACGCATATTCGTTATATTAATTTTAAAAAGAAGTTCATTTTGATTTTAATTTTTCTAAACTTATTTTAATATCGTTCTTTGAGAACATCGAAAATTATTTTAATATCTTTTATGATAAATTACACGGTAATCATTACATTCATTAAGAATTTTCTTAAATGTGATAAAGTATATAATATTAAAAAACAAATAATGGTATAGTATATAAACATAAATTTGTAGATGTATAGCATAATTCCAAAGTAGCACTCCACGCAAATTCAATGTTATGAATTCTGGGTTTGACTCCCAGCTTTGGAGAAAAATTCATGTTTTATTCTTTTGAATATTTTTTTCTTCTTAACTCATGCATTTTCAATTAAAAGAGTTTCCTATAAAAAATAAATTTAGTAAAACTATTATTAATAGCCTGCAGTTTAAACAGCGCATTTTTGTAAAAATCCAATGTAATTTGTTTATGAACTTAATAATTCATAATAGATTTTTATTAATTATGAACAATTAATGTTATGTTGGGTTCTCCTCCCTTAAATTTCATTAAATAGTTAAACCTATCTAGATTATTCTATACCTTAATATTTAAACACACATTTATTATAATAAAAATAGATTTATATAAATAAAAATATGTTGTAACTATATACAAAACTTCATAGTTTATCCATTATTGAAATTTAAATCTTTAAATTTATATTTAATGTTTGTAAAATATGCCAAATAATTTTTTAAACAAGGAACTCATTTTCCTCAATGGTGTGAATCATTATGTTCTTTTTTGTTAGTTTTTATAATTTAAAGAACTCGACGAACAAACAAATCACAACCTATTAGACGACACGCCTATTATGGCTGTTTCACTTCCATGATAAAATTAATTATTCATGCAAAAGTATTTGAGAGGTTAATTGAAATAGTTCTCCTAAACCAACTACCTTTGAATGGTGCAAAACACCTGTTGAAATTCAAATTTTATATTTCAAATAGTTATTGTACGACAAAGAAATAGTAAATTGTGAATGTTTGTCTTGATTTAAAACTATACATTTAAATCAATGTTTTTACCAATGTATCTTTTTTATCAAGTTGTGGGTGTATTGATTTTAATTGCCAATTGTTTAGGAGTTCTTAGCACCATATGGCTTTAATGCATACACGACCTTAACCAATTCCTCTCTTAGTCATCAGAACAAAAACTATAGTTATATATTATATTGAGAATATATTGGAAATTGGATATCGATGTGTCAGGAAATCCAAGCAAATCGTTTATGCAAGTCTCAAAGAACACATGTCATATATTGTTGAACTATTTGCCTACACTTTGCTTCAAGGGTGACGTTATTGTGATTAAATTTTAGAAATGGGAATATGTTGCAAGGTTTTGAAGTTTCATTATTTCGTTAATGGATGATTTAAGATGCAGAAATGACACATTCCTCACGGTCTTGATCCCTTGCATACGGAACAGTATTATGAAGATTCTGGGAAAATGATCACTCGCTCAATCGGTGACGATTTTTGTGTTCATGTGTTTTATATTGAATATTCGTATAATGTTCTGATCGGGGGCCTGAAAGTTTACATTTCTAATATTTCATTTGTTTTTGGACACCATATTTCAACTCTTATATGGTAGGCAACACAAGTTTTTCGTACTTGATTAGAATTTATGGTATTCCCCTTTGATTATAAGAGGCCAAGGATTATGTTTTCTATTTAAATGAGTATTTGAGTTTAGAAGGCATTAAACGTAGTCACAAGTAGTTAAACACATTGATATTTTTCTAGAATATTGTGTGGTACGGACATTTTGAACTTTTTACCTAACTTTCTTTTAATAAAAATGGAACGATACATTTCATCAACAATATAGAATATGAAAAACCTGGTTTTCTATTACTTTTTTCTTTTCCATTTCCAGTTTTTTCTTCTAGGTTAGGTTTGTGTCCAATAAGTTTTCTAATATATATTTTTTCTTCAGGTGAAATTTTTACCAAAGCTATGACCCTAGTATGGTTTGATTGTTGAATGACATATATTGAGATTTTTCGAGATACTCTTTTTCAAAAAACTATATCATTTTTCCTTAAAATTTCCCAAAAAACGATTTAATTATAGTTTACTCTAAAGTATTGGATGTTATTGCAATCTCGTTTGTTATAAATTAAAATACTACAAGTGATATTCATTAACTTATTTGTTCATTTTTGTACTATTTTAACATATTAAAAGTCACATGTTTTTTTCACACAAAAAAAGTCTCTTAATAAAATTATTATATGAGAAGTTAGCGAAAATAATATCAATATAATGTTTCTTTTGGTATTTTACGCATATTCGTTATATTAATTTTAAAAAGAAGTTCATTTTGATTTTAATTTTTCTAAACTTATTTTAATATCGTTCTTTGAGAACATCGAAAATTATTTTAATATCTTTTATGATAAATTACACGGTAATCATTACATTCATTAAGAATTTTCTTAAATGTGATAAAGTATATAATATTAAAAAACAAATAATGGTATAGTATATAAACATAAATTTGTAGATGTATAGCATAATTCCAAAGTAGCACTCCACGCAAATTCAATGTTATGAATTCTGGGTTTGACTCCCAGCTTTGGAGAAAAATTCATGTTTTATTCTTTTGAATATTTTTTTCTTCTTAACTCATGCATTTTCAATTAAAAGAGTTTCCTATAAAAAATAAATTTAGTAAAACTATTATTAATAGCCTGCAGTTTAAACAGCGCATTTTTGTAAAAATCCAATGTAATTTGTTTATGAACTTAATAATTCATAATAGATTTTTATTAATTATGAACAATTAATGTTATGTTGGGTTCTCCTCCCTTAAATTTCATTAAATAGTTAAACCTATCTAGATTATTCTATACCTTAATATTTAAACACACATTTATTATAATAAAAATAGATTTATATAAATAAAAATATGTTGTAACTATATACAAAACTTCATAGTTTATCCATTATTGAAATTTAAATCTTTAAATTTATATTTAATGTTTGTAAAATATGCCAAATAATTTTTTAAACAAGGAACTCATTTTCCTCAATGGTGTGAATCATTATGTTCTTTTTTGTTAGTTTTTATAATTTAAAGAACTCGACGAACAAACAAATCACAACCTATTAGACGACACGCCTATTATGGCTGTTTCACTTCCATGATAAAATTAATTATTCATGCAAAAGTATTTGAGAGGTTAATTGAAATAGTTCTCCTAAACCAACTACCTTTGAATGGTGCAAAACACCTGTTGAAATTCAAATTTTATATTTCAAATAGTTATTGTACGACAAAGAAATAGTAAATTGTGAATGTTTGTCTTGATTTAAAACTATACATTTAAATCAATGTTTTTACCAATGTATCTTTTTTATCAAGTTGTGGGTGTATTGATTTTAATTGCCAATTGTTTAGGAGTTCTTAGCACCATATGGCTTTAATGCATACACGACCTTAACCAATTCCTCTCTTAGTCATCAGAACAAAAACTATAGTTATATATTATATTGAGAATATATTGGAAATTGGATATCGATGTGTCAGGAAATCCAAGCAAATCGTTTATGCAAGTCTCAAAGAACACATGTCATATATTGTTGAACTATTTGCCTACACTTTGCTTCAAGGGTGACGTTATTGTGATTAAATTTTAGAAATGGGAATATGTTGCAAGGTTTTGAAGTTTCATTATTTCGTTAATGGATGATTTAAGATGCAGAAATGACACATTCCTCACGGTCTTGATCCCTTGCATACGGAACAGTATTATGAAGATTCTGGGAAAATGATCACTCGCTCAATCGGTGACGATTTTTGTGTTCATGTGTTTTATATTGAATATTCGTATAATGTTCTGATCGGGGGCCTGAAAGTTTACATTTCTAATATTTCATTTGTTTTTGGACACCATATTTCAACTCTTATATGGTAGGCAACACAAGTTTTTCGTACTTGATTAGAATTTATGGTATTCCCCTTTGATTATAAGAGGCCAAGGATTATGTTTTCTATTTAAATGAGTATTTGAGTTTAGAAGGCATTAAACGTAGTCACAAGTAGTTAAACACATTGATATTTTTCTAGAATATTGTGTGGTACGGACATTTTGAACTTTTTACCTAACTTTCTTTTAATAAAAATGGAACGATACATTTCATCAACAATATAGAATATGAAAAACCTGGTTTTCTATTACTTTTTTCTTTTCCATTTCCAGTTTTTTCTTCTAGGTTAGGTTTGTGTCCAATAAGTTTTCTAATATATATTTTTTCTTCAGGTGAAATTTTTACCAAAGCTATGACCCTAGTATGGTTTGATTGTTGAATGACATATATTGAGATTTTTCGAGATACTCTTTTTCAAAAAACTATATCATTTTTCCTTAAAATTCCCAAAAAACGATTTAATTATAGTTTACTCTAAAGTATTGGATGTTATTGCAATCTCGTTTGTTATAAATTAAAATACTACAAGTGATATTCATTAACTTATTTGTTCATTTTTGTACTATTTTAACATATTAAAAGTCACATGTTTTTTTCACACAAAAAAAGTCTCTTAATAAAATTATTATATGAGAAGTTAGCGAAAATAATATCAATATAATGTTTCTTTTGGTATTTTACGCATATTCGTTATATTAATTTTAAAAAGAAGTTCATTTTGATTTTAATTTTTCTAAACTTATTTTAATATCGTTCTTTGAGAACATCGAAAATTATTTTAATATCTTTTATGATAAATTACACGGTAATCATTACATTCATTAAGAATTTTCTTAAATGTGATAAAGTATATAATATTAAAAAACAAATAATGGTATAGTATATAAACATAAATTTGTAGATGTATAGCATAATTCCAAAGTAGCACTCCACGCAAATTCAATGTTATGAATTCTGGGTTTGACTCCCAGCTTTGGAGAAAAATTCATGTTTTATTCTTTTGAATATTTTTTTCTTCTTAACTCATGCATTTTCAATTAAAAGAGTTTCCTATAAAAAATAAATTTAGTAAAACTATTATTAATAGCCTGCAGTTTAAACAGCGCATTTTTGTAAAAATCCAATGTAATTTGTTTATGAACTTAATAATTCATAATAGATTTTTATTAATTATGAACAATTAATGTTATGTTGGGTTCTCCTCCCTTAAATTTCATTAAATAGTTAAACCTATCTAGATTATTCTATACCTTAATATTTAAACACACATTTATTATAATAAAAATAGATTTATATAAATAAAAATATGTTGTAACTATATACAAAACTTCATAGTTTATCCATTATTGAAATTTAAATCTTTAAATTTATATTTAATGTTTGTAAAATATGCCAAATAATTTTTTAAACAAGGAACTCATTTTCCTCAATGGTGTGAATCATTATGTTCTTTTTTGTTAGTTTTTATAATTTAAAGAACTCGACGAACAAACAAATCACAACCTATTAGACGACACGCCTATTATGGCTGTTTCACTTCCATGATAAAATTAATTATTCATGCAAAAGTATTTGAGAGGTTAATTGAAATAGTTCTCCTAAACCAACTACCTTTGAATGGTGCAAAACACCTGTTGAAATTCAAATTTTATATTTCAAATAGTTATTGTACGACAAAGAAATAGTAAATTGTGAATGTTTGTCTTGATTTAAAACTATACATTTAAATCAATGTTTTTACCAATGTATCTTTTTTATCAAGTTGTGGGTGTATTGATTTTAATTGCCAATTGTTTAGGAGTTCTTAGCACCATATGGCTTTAATGCATACACGACCTTAACCAATTCCTCTCTTAGTCATCAGAACAAAAACTATAGTTATATATTATATTGAGAATATATTGGAAATTGGATATCGATGTGTCAGGAAATCCAAGCAAATCGTTTATGCAAGTCTCAAAGAACACATGTCATATATTGTTGAACTATTTGCCTACACTTTGCTTCAAGGGTGACGTTATTGTGATTAAATTTTAGAAATGGGAATATGTTGCAAGGTTTTGAAGTTTCATTATTTCGTTAATGGATGATTTAAGATGCAGAAATGACACATTCCTCACGGTCTTGATCCCTTGCATACGGAACAGTATTATGAAGATTCTGGGAAAATGATCACTCGCTCAATCGGTGACGATTTTTGTGTTCATGTGTTTTATATTGAATATTCGTATAATGTTCTGATCGGGGGCCTGAAAGTTTACATTTCTAATATTTCATTTGTTTTTGGACACCATATTTCAACTCTTATATGGTAGGCAACACAAGTTTTTCGTACTTGATTAGAATTTATGGTATTCCCCTTTGATTATAAGAGGCCAAGGATTATGTTTTCTATTTAAATGAGTATTTGAGTTTAGAAGGCATTAAACGTAGTCACAAGTAGTTAAACACATTGATATTTTTCTAGAATATTGTGTGGTACGGACATTTTGAACTTTTTACCTAACTTTCTTTTAATAAAAATGGAACGATACATTTCATCAACAATATAGAATATGAAAAACCTGGTTTTCTATTACTTTTTTCTTTTCCATTTCCAGTTTTTTCTTCTAGGTTAGGTTTGTGTCCAATAAGTTTTCTAATATATATTTTTTCTTCAGGTGAAATTTTTACCAAAGCTATGACCCTAGTATGGTTTGATTGTTGAATGACATATATTGAGATTTTTCGAGATACTCTTTTTCAAAAAACTATATCATTTTTCCTTAAAACTTCCCAAAAAACGATTTAATTATAGTTTACTCTAAAGTATTGGATGTTATTGCAATCTCGTTTGTTATAAATTAAAATACTACAAGTGATATTCATTAACTTATTTGTTCATTTTTGTACTATTTTAACATATTAAAAGTCACATGTTTTTTTCACACAAAAAAAGTCTCTTAATAAAATTATTATATGAGAAGTTAGCGAAAATAATATCAATATAATGTTTCTTTTGGTATTTTACGCATATTCGTTATATTAATTTTAAAAAGAAGTTCATTTTGATTTTAATTTTTCTAAACTTATTTTAATATCGTTCTTTGAGAACATCGAAAATTATTTTAATATCTTTTATGATAAATTACACGGTAATCATTACATTCATTAAGAATTTTCTTAAATGTGATAAAGTATATAATATTAAAAAACAAATAATGGTATAGTATATAAACATAAATTTGTAGATGTATAGCATAATTCCAAAGTAGCACTCCACGCAAATTCAATGTTATGAATTCTGGGTTTGACTCCCAGCTTTGGAGAAAAATTCATGTTTTATTCTTTTGAATATTTTTTTCTTCTTAACTCATGCATTTTCAATTAAAAGAGTTTCCTATAAAAAATAAATTTAGTAAAACTATTATTAATAGCCTGCAGTTTAAACAGCGCATTTTTGTAAAAATCCAATGTAATTTGTTTATGAACTTAATAATTCATAATAGATTTTTATTAATTATGAACAATTAATGTTATGTTGGGTTCTCCTCCCTTAAATTTCATTAAATAGTTAAACCTATCTAGATTATTCTATACCTTAATATTTAAACACACATTTATTATAATAAAAATAGATTTATATAAATAAAAATATGTTGTAACTATATACAAAACTTCATAGTTTATCCATTATTGAAATTTAAATCTTTAAATTTATATTTAATGTTTGTAAAATATGCCAAATAATTTTTTAAACAAGGAACTCATTTTCCTCAATGGTGTGAATCATTATGTTCTTTTTTGTTAGTTTTTATAATTTAAAGAACTCGACGAACAAACAAATCACAACCTATTAGACGACACGCCTATTATGGCTGTTTCACTTCCATGATAAAATTAATTATTCATGCAAAAGTATTTGAGAGGTTAATTGAAATAGTTCTCCTAAACCAACTACCTTTGAATGGTGCAAAACACCTGTTGAAATTCAAATTTTATATTTCAAATAGTTATTGTACGACAAAGAAATAGTAAATTGTGAATGTTTGTCTTGATTTAAAACTATACATTTAAATCAATGTTTTTACCAATGTATCTTTTTTATCAAGTTGTGGGTGTATTGATTTTAATTGCCAATTGTTTAGGAGTTCTTAGCACCATATGGCTTTAATGCATACACGACCTTAACCAATTCCTCTCTTAGTCATCAGAACAAAAACCATAGTTATATATTATATTGAGAATATATTGGAAATTGGATATCGATGTGTCAGGAAATCCAAGCAAATCGTTTATGCAAGTCTCAAAGAACACATGTCATATATTGTTGAACTATTTGCCTACACTTTGCTTCAAGGGTGACGTTATTGTGATTAAATTTTAGAAATGGGAATATGTTGCAAGGTTTTGAAGTTTCATTATTTCGTTAATGGATGATTTAAGATGCAGAAATGACACATTCCTCACGGTCTTGATCCCTTGCATACGGAACAGTATTATGAAGATTCTGGGAAAATGATCACTCGCTCAATCGGTGACGATTTTTGTGTTCATGTGTTTTATATTGAATATTCGTATAATGTTCTGATCGGGGGCCTGAAAGTTTACATTTCTAATATTTCATTTGTTTTTGGACACCATATTTCAACTCTTATATGGTAGGCAACACAAGTTTTTCGTACTTGATTAGAATTTATGGTATTCCCCTTTGATTATAAGAGGCCAAGGATTATGTTTTCTATTTAAATGAGTATTTGAGTTTAGAAGGCATTAAACGTAGTCACAAGTAGTTAAACACATTGATATTTTTCTAGAATATTGTGTGGTACGGACATTTTGAACTTTTTACCTAACTTTCTTTTAATAAAAATGGAACGATACATTTCATCAACAATATAGAATATGAAAAACCTGGTTTTCTATTACTTTTTTCTTTTCCATTTCCAGTTTTTTCTTCTAGGTTAGGTTTGTGTCCAATAAGTTTTCTAATATATATTTTTTCTTCAGGTGAAATTTTTACCAAAGCTATGACCCTAGTATGGTTTGATTGTTGAATGACATATATTGAGATTTTTCGAGATACTCTTTTTCAAAAAACTATATCATTTTTCCTTAAAACTTCCCAAAAAACGATTTAATTATAGTTTACTCTAAAGTATTGGATGTTATTGCAATCTCGTTTGTTATAAATTAAAATACTACAAGTGATATTCATTAACTTATTTGTTCATTTTTGTACTATTTTAACATATTAAAAGTCACATGTTTTTTTCACACAAAAAAAGTCTCTTAATAAAATTATTATATGAGAAGTTAGCGAAAATAATATCAATATAATGTTTCTTTTGGTATTTTACGCATATTCGTTATATTAATTTTAAAAAGAAGTTCATTTTGATTTTAATTTTTCTAAACTTATTTTAATATCGTTCTTTGAGAACATCGAAAATTATTTTAATATCTTTTATGATAAATTACACGGTAATCATTACATTCATTAAGAATTTTCTTAAATGTGATAAAGTATATAATATTAAAAAACAAATAATGGTATAGTATATAAACATAAATTTGTAGATGTATAGCATAATTCCAAAGTAGCACTCCACGCAAATTCAATGTTATGAATTCTGGGTTTGACTCCCAGCTTTGGAGAAAAATTCATGTTTTATTCTTTTGAATATTTTTTTCTTCTTAACTCATGCATTTTCAATTAAAAGAGTTTCCTATAAAAAATAAATTTAGTAAAACTATTATTAATAGCCTGCAGTTTAAACAGCGCATTTTTGTAAAAATCCAATGTAATTTGTTTATGAACTTAATAATTCATAATAGATTTTTATTAATTATGAACAATTAATGTTATGTTGGGTTCTCCTCCCTTAAATTTCATTAAATAGTTAAACCTATCTAGATTATTCTATACCTTAATATTTAAACACACATTTATTATAATAAAAATAGATTTATATAAATAAAAATATGTTGTAACTATATACAAAACTTCATAGTTTATCCATTATTGAAATTTAAATCTTTAAATTTATATTTAATGTTTGTAAAATATGCCAAATAATTTTTTAAACAAGGAACTCATTTTCCTCAATGGTGTGAATCATTATGTTCTTTTTTGTTAGTTTTTATAATTTAAAGAACTCGACGAACAAACAAATCACAACCTATTAGACGACACGCCTATTATGGCTGTTTCACTTCCATGATAAAATTAATTATTCATGCAAAAGTATTTGAGAGGTTAATTGAAATAGTTCTCCTAAACCAACTACCTTTGAATGGTGCAAAACACCTGTTGAAATTCAAATTTTATATTTCAAATAGTTATTGTACGACAAAGAAATAGTAAATTGTGAATGTTTGTCTTGATTTAAAACTATACATTTAAATCAATGTTTTTACCAATGTATCTTTTTTATCAAGTTGTGGGTGTATTGATTTTAATTGCCAATTGTTTAGGAGTTCTTAGCACCATATGGCTTTAATGCATACACGACCTTAACCAATTCCTCTCTTAGTCATCAGAACAAAAACCATAGTTATATATTATATTGAGAATATATTGGAAATTGGATATCGATGTGTCAGGAAATCCAAGCAAATCGTTTATGCAAGTCTCAAAGAACACATGTCATATATTGTTGAACTATTTGCCTACACTTTGCTTCAAGGGTGACGTTATTGTGATTAAATTTTAGAAATGGGAATATGTTGCAAGGTTTTGAAGTTTCATTATTTCGTTAATGGATGATTTAAGATGCAGAAATGACACATTCCTCACGGTCTTGATCCCTTGCATACGGAACAGTATTATGAAGATTCTGGGAAAATGATCACTCGCTCAATCGGTGACGATTTTTGTGTTCATGTGTTTTATATTGAATATTCGTATAATGTTCTGATCGGGGGCCTGAAAGTTTACATTTCTAATATTTCATTTGTTTTTGGACACCATATTTCAACTCTTATATGGTAGGCAACACAAGTTTTTCGTACTTGATTAGAATTTATGGTATTCCCCTTTGATTATAAGAGGCCAAGGATTATGTTTTCTATTTAAATGAGTATTTGAGTTTAGAAGGCATTAAACGTAGTCACAAGTAGTTAAACACATTGATATTTTTCTAGAATATTGTGTGGTACGGACATTTTGAACTTTTTACCTAACTTTCTTTTAATAAAAATGGAACGATACATTTCATCAACAATATAGAATATGAAAAACCTGGTTTTCTATTACTTTTTTCTTTTCCATTTCCAGTTTTTTCTTCTAGGTTAGGTTTGTGTCCAATAAGTTTTCTAATATATATTTTTTCTTCAGGTGAAATTTTTACCAAAGCTATGACCCTAGTATGGTTTGATTGTTGAATGACATATATTGAGATTTTTCGAGATACTCTTTTTCAAAAAACTATATCATTTTTCCTTAAAACTTCCCAAAAAACGATTTAATTATAGTTTACTCTAAAGTATTGGATGTTATTGCAATCTCGTTTGTTATAAATTAAAATACTACAAGTGATATTCATTAACTTATTTGTTCATTTTTGTACTATTTTAACATATTAAAAGTCACATGTTTTTTTCACACAAAAAAAGTCTCTTAATAAAATTATTATATGAGAAGTTAGCGAAAATAATATCAATATAATGTTTCTTTTGGTATTTTACGCATATTCGTTATATTAATTTTAAAAAGAAGTTCATTTTGATTTTAATTTTTCTAAACTTATTTTAATATCGTTCTTTGAGAACATCGAAAATTATTTTAATATCTTTTATGATAAATTACACGGTAATCATTACATTCATTAAGAATTTTCTTAAATGTGATAAAGTATATAATATTAAAAAACAAATAATGGTATAGTATATAAACATAAATTTGTAGATGTATAGCATAATTCCAAAGTAGCACTCCACGCAAATTCAATGTTATGAATTCTGGGTTTGACTCCCAGCTTTGGAGAAAAATTCATGTTTTATTCTTTTGAATATTTTTTTCTTCTTAACTCATGCATTTTCAATTAAAAGAGTTTCCTATAAAAAATAAATTTAGTAAAACTATTATTAATAGCCTGCAGTTTAAACAGCGCATTTTTGTAAAAATCCAATGTAATTTGTTTATGAACTTAATAATTCATAATAGATTTTTATTAATTATGAACAATTAATGTTATGTTGGGTTCTCCTCCCTTAAATTTCATTAAATAGTTAAACCTATCTAGATTATTCTATACCTTAATATTTAAACACACATTTATTATAATAAAAATAGATTTATATAAATAAAAATATGTTGTAACTATATACAAAACTTCATAGTTTATCCATTATTGAAATTTAAATCTTTAAATTTATATTTAATGTTTGTAAAATATGCCAAATAATTTTTTAAACAAGGAACTCATTTTCCTCAATGGTGTGAATCATTATGTTCTTTTTTGTTAGTTTTTATAATTTAAAGAACTCGACGAACAAACAAATCACAACCTATTAGACGACACGCCTATTATGGCTGTTTCACTTCCATGATAAAATTAATTATTCATGCAAAAGTATTTGAGAGGTTAATTGAAATAGTTCTCCTAAACCAACTACCTTTGAATGGTGCAAAACACCTGTTGAAATTCAAATTTTATATTTCAAATAGTTATTGTACGACAAAGAAATAGTAAATTGTGAATGTTTGTCTTGATTTAAAACTATACATTTAAATCAATGTTTTTACCAATGTATCTTTTTTATCAAGTTGTGGGTGTATTGATTTTAATTGCCAATTGTTTAGGAGTTCTTAGCACCATATGGCTTTAATGCATACACGACCTTAACCAATTCCTCTCTTAGTCATCAGAACAAAAACCATAGTTATATATTATATTGAGAATATATTGGAAATTGGATATCGATGTGTCAGGAAATCCAAGCAAATCGTTTATGCAAGTCTCAAAGAACACATGTCATATATTGTTGAACTATTTGCCTACACTTTGCTTCAAGGGTGACGTTATTGTGATTAAATTTTAGAAATGGGAATATGTTGCAAGGTTTTGAAGTTTCATTATTTCGTTAATGGATGATTTAAGATGCAGAAATGACACATTCCTCACGGTCTTGATCCCTTGCATACGGAACAGTATTATGAAGATTCTGGGAAAATGATCACTCGCTCAATCGGTGACGATTTTTGTGTTCATGTGTTTTATATTGAATATTCGTATAATGTTCTGATCGGGGGCCTGAAAGTTTACATTTCTAATATTTCATTTGTTTTTGGACACCATATTTCAACTCTTATATGGTAGGCAACACAAGTTTTTCGTACTTGATTAGAATTTATGGTATTCCCCTTTGATTATAAGAGGCCAAGGATTATGTTTTCTATTTAAATGAGTATTTGAGTTTAGAAGGCATTAAACGTAGTCACAAGTAGTTAAACACATTGATATTTTTCTAGAATATTGTGTGGTACGGACATTTTGAACTTTTTACCTAACTTTCTTTTAATAAAAATGGAACGATACATTTCATCAACAATATAGAATATGAAAAACCTGGTTTTCTATTACTTTTTTCTTTTCCATTTCCAGTTTTTTCTTCTAGGTTAGGTTTGTGTCCAATAAGTTTTCTAATATATATTTTTTCTTCAGGTGAAATTTTTACCAAAGCTATGACCCTAGTATGGTTTGATTGTTGAATGACATATATTGAGATTTTTCGAGATACTCTTTTTCAAAAAACTATATCATTTTTCCTTAAAACTTCCCAAAAAACGATTTAATTATAGTTTACTCTAAAGTATTGGATGTTATTGCAATCTCGTTTGTTATAAATTAAAATACTACAAGTGATATTCATTAACTTATTTGTTCATTTTTGTACTATTTTAACATATTAAAAGTCACATGTTTTTTTCACACAAAAAAAGTCTCTTAATAAAATTATTATATGAGAAGTTAGCGAAAATAATATCAATATAATGTTTCTTTTGGTATTTTACGCATATTCGTTATATTAATTTTAAAAAGAAGTTCATTTTGATTTTAATTTTTCTAAACTTATTTTAATATCGTTCTTTGAGAACATCGAAAATTATTTTAATATCTTTTATGATAAATTACACGGTAATCATTACATTCATTAAGAATTTTCTTAAATGTGATAAAGTATATAATATTAAAAAACAAATAATGGTATAGTATATAAACATAAATTTGTAGATGTATAGCATAATTCCAAAGTAGCACTCCACGCAAATTCAATGTTATGAATTCTGGGTTTGACTCCCAGCTTTGGAGAAAAATTCATGTTTTATTCTTTTGAATATTTTTTTCTTCTTAACTCATGCATTTTCAATTAAAAGAGTTTCCTATAAAAAATAAATTTAGTAAAACTATTATTAATAGCCTGCAGTTTAAACAGCGCATTTTTGTAAAAATCCAATGTAATTTGTTTATGAACTTAATAATTCATAATAGATTTTTATTAATTATGAACAATTAATGTTATGTTGGGTTCTCCTCCCTTAAATTTCATTAAATAGTTAAACCTATCTAGATTATTCTATACCTTAATATTTAAACACACATTTATTATAATAAAAATAGATTTATATAAATAAAAATATGTTGTAACTATATACAAAACTTCATAGTTTATCCATTATTGAAATTTAAATCTTTAAATTTATATTTAATGTTTGTAAAATATGCCAAATAATTTTTTAAACAAGGAACTCATTTTCCTCAATGGTGTGAATCATTATGTTCTTTTTTGTTAGTTTTTATAATTTAAAGAACTCGACGAACAAACAAATCACAACCTATTAGACGACACGCCTATTATGGCTGTTTCACTTCCATGATAAAATTAATTATTCATGCAAAAGTATTTGAGAGGTTAATTGAAATAGTTCTCCTAAACCAACTACCTTTGAATGGTGCAAAACACCTGTTGAAATTCAAATTTTATATTTCAAATAGTTATTGTACGACAAAGAAATAGTAAATTGTGAATGTTTGTCTTGATTTAAAACTATACATTTAAATCAATGTTTTTACCAATGTATCTTTTTTATCAAGTTGTGGGTGTATTGATTTTAATTGCCAATTGTTTAGGAGTTCTTAGCACCATATGGCTTTAATGCATACACGACCTTAACCAATTCCTCTCTTAGTCATCAGAACAAAAACCATAGTTATATATTATATTGAGAATATATTGGAAATTGGATATCGATGTGTCAGGAAATCCAAGCAAATCGTTTATGCAAGTCTCAAAGAACACATGTCATATATTGTTGAACTATTTGCCTACACTTTGCTTCAAGGGTGACGTTATTGTGATTAAATTTTAGAAATGGGAATATGTTGCAAGGTTTTGAAGTTTCATTATTTCGTTAATGGATGATTTAAGATGCAGAAATGACACATTCCTCACGGTCTTGATCCCTTGCATACGGAACAGTATTATGAAGATTCTGGGAAAATGATCACTCGCTCAATCGGTGACGATTTTTGTGTTCATGTGTTTTATATTGAATATTCGTATAATGTTCTGATCGGGGGCCTGAAAGTTTACATTTCTAATATTTCATTTGTTTTTGGACACCATATTTCAACTCTTATATGGTAGGCAACACAAGTTTTTCGTACTTGATTAGAATTTATGGTATTCCCCTTTGATTATAAGAGGCCAAGGATTATGTTTTCTATTTAAATGAGTATTTGAGTTTAGAAGGCATTAAACGTAGTCACAAGTAGTTAAACACATTGATATTTTTCTAGAATATTGTGTGGTACGGACATTTTGAACTTTTTACCTAACTTTCTTTTAATAAAAATGGAACGATACATTTCATCAACAATATAGAATATGAAAAACCTGGTTTTCTATTACTTTTTTCTTTTCCATTTCCAGTTTTTTCTTCTAGGTTAGGTTTGTGTCCAATAAGTTTTCTAATATATATTTTTTCTTCAGGTGAAATTTTTACCAAAGCTATGACCCTAGTATGGTTTGATTGTTGAATGACATATATTGAGATTTTTCGAGATACTCTTTTTCAAAAAACTATATCATTTTTCCTTAAAACTTCCCAAAAAACGATTTAATTATAGTTTACTCTAAAGTATTGGATGTTATTGCAATCTCGTTTGTTATAAATTAAAATACTACAAGTGATATTCATTAACTTATTTGTTCATTTTTGTACTATTTTAACATATTAAAAGTCACATGTTTTTTTCACACAAAAAAAGTCTCTTAATAAAATTATTATATGAGAAGTTAGCGAAAATAATATCAATATAATGTTTCTTTTGGTATTTTACGCATATTCGTTATATTAATTTTAAAAAGAAGTTCATTTTGATTTTAATTTTTCTAAACTTATTTTAATATCGTTCTTTGAGAACATCGAAAATTATTTTAATATCTTTTATGATAAATTACACGGTAATCATTACATTCATTAAGAATTTTCTTAAATGTGATAAAGTATATAATATTAAAAAACAAATAATGGTATAGTATATAAACATAAATTTGTAGATGTATAGCATAATTCCAAAGTAGCACTCCACGCAAATTCAATGTTATGAATTCTGGGTTTGACTCCCAGCTTTGGAGAAAAATTCATGTTTTATTCTTTTGAATATTTTTTTCTTCTTAACTCATGCATTTTCAATTAAAAGAGTTTCCTATAAAAAATAAATTTAGTAAAACTATTATTAATAGCCTGCAGTTTAAACAGCGCATTTTTGTAAAAATCCAATGTAATTTGTTTATGAACTTAATAATTCATAATAGATTTTTATTAATTATGAACAATTAATGTTATGTTGGGTTCTCCTCCCTTAAATTTCATTAAATAGTTAAACCTATCTAGATTATTCTATACCTTAATATTTAAACACACATTTATTATAATAAAAATAGATTTATATAAATAAAAATATGTTGTAACTATATACAAAACTTCATAGTTTATCCATTATTGAAATTTAAATCTTTAAATTTATATTTAATGTTTGTAAAATATGCCAAATAATTTTTTAAACAAGGAACTCATTTTCCTCAATGGTGTGAATCATTATGTTCTTTTTTGTTAGTTTTTATAATTTAAAGAACTCGACGAACAAACAAATCACAACCTATTAGACGACACGCCTATTATGGCTGTTTCACTTCCATGATAAAATTAATTATTCATGCAAAAGTATTTGAGAGGTTAATTGAAATAGTTCTCCTAAACCAACTACCTTTGAATGGTGCAAAACACCTGTTGAAATTCAAATTTTATATTTCAAATAGTTATTGTACGACAAAGAAATAGTAAATTGTGAATGTTTGTCTTGATTTAAAACTATACATTTAAATCAATGTTTTTACCAATGTATCTTTTTTATCAAGTTGTGGGTGTATTGATTTTAATTGCCAATTGTTTAGGAGTTCTTAGCACCATATGGCTTTAATGCATACACGACCTTAACCAATTCCTCTCTTAGTCATCAGAACAAAAACCATAGTTATATATTATATTGAGAATATATTGGAAATTGGATATCGATGTGTCAGGAAATCCAAGCAAATCGTTTATGCAAGTCTCAAAGAACACATGTCATATATTGTTGAACTATTTGCCTACACTTTGCTTCAAGGGTGACGTTATTGTGATTAAATTTTAGAAATGGGAATATGTTGCAAGGTTTTGAAGTTTCATTATTTCGTTAATGGATGATTTAAGATGCAGAAATGACACATTCCTCACGGTCTTGATCCCTTGCATACGGAACAGTATTATGAAGATTCTGGGAAAATGATCACTCGCTCAATCGGTGACGATTTTTGTGTTCATGTGTTTTATATTGAATATTCGTATAATGTTCTGATCGGGGGCCTGAAAGTTTACATTTCTAATATTTCATTTGTTTTTGGACACCATATTTCAACTCTTATATGGTAGGCAACACAAGTTTTTCGTACTTGATTAGAATTTATGGTATTCCCCTTTGATTATAAGAGGCCAAGGATTATGTTTTCTATTTAAATGAGTATTTGAGTTTAGAAGGCATTAAACGTAGTCACAAGTAGTTAAACACATTGATATTTTTCTAGAATATTGTGTGGTACGGACATTTTGAACTTTTTACCTAACTTTCTTTTAATAAAAATGGAACGATACATTTCATCAACAATATAGAATATGAAAAACCTGGTTTTCTATTACTTTTTTCTTTTCCATTTCCAGTTTTTTCTTCTAGGTTAGGTTTGTGTCCAATAAGTTTTCTAATATATATTTTTTCTTCAGGTGAAATTTTTACCAAAGCTATGACCCTAGTATGGTTTGATTGTTGAATGACATATATTGAGATTTTTCGAGATACTCTTTTTCAAAAAACTATATCATTTTTCCTTAAAACTTCCCAAAAAACGATTTAATTATAGTTTACTCTAAAGTATTGGATGTTATTGCAATCTCGTTTGTTATAAATTAAAATACTACAAGTGATATTCATTAACTTATTTGTTCATTTTTGTACTATTTTAACATATTAAAAGTCACATGTTTTTTTCACACAAAAAAAGTCTCTTAATAAAATTATTATATGAGAAGTTAGCGAAAATAATATCAATATAATGTTTCTTTTGGTATTTTACGCATATTCGTTATATTAATTTTAAAAAGAAGTTCATTTTGATTTTAATTTTTCTAAACTTATTTTAATATCGTTCTTTGAGAACATCGAAAATTATTTTAATATCTTTTATGATAAATTACACGGTAATCATTACATTCATTAAGAATTTTCTTAAATGTGATAAAGTATATAATATTAAAAAACAAATAATGGTATAGTATATAAACATAAATTTGTAGATGTATAGCATAATTCCAAAGTAGCACTCCACGCAAATTCAATGTTATGAATTCTGGGTTTGACTCCCAGCTTTGGAGAAAAATTCATGTTTTATTCTTTTGAATATTTTTTTCTTCTTAACTCATGCATTTTCAATTAAAAGAGTTTCCTATAAAAAATAAATTTAATAAAACTATTATTAATAGCCTGCAGTTTAAACAGCGCATTTTTGTAAAAATCCAATGTAATTTGTTTATGAACTTAATAATTCATAATAGATTTTTATTAATTATGAACAATTAATGTTATGTTGGGTTCTCCTCCCTTAAATTTCATTAAATAGTTAAACCTATCTAGATTATTCTATACCTTAATATTTAAACACACATTTATTATAATAAAAATAGATTTATATAAATAAAAATATGTTGTAACTATATACAAAACTTCATAGTTTATCCATTATTGAAATTTAAATCTTTAAATTTATATTTAATGTTTGTAAAATATGCCAAATAATTTTTTAAACAAGGAACTCATTTTCCTCAATGGTGTGAATCATTATGTTCTTTTTTGTTAGTTTTTATAATTTAAAGAACTCGACGAACAAACAAATCACAACCTATTAGACGACACGCCTATTATGGCTGTTTCACTTCCATGATAAAATTAATTATTCATGCAAAAGTATTTGAGAGGTTAATTGAAATAGTTCTCCTAAACCAACTACCTTTGAATGGTGCAAAACACCTGTTGAAATTCAAATTTTATATTTCAAATAGTTATTGTACGACAAAGAAATAGTAAATTGTGAATGTTTGTCTTGATTTAAAACTATACATTTAAATCAATGTTTTTACCAATGTATCTTTTTTATCAAGTTGTGGGTGTATTGATTTTAATTGCCAATTGTTTAGGAGTTCTTAGCACCATATGGCTTTAATGCATACACGACCTTAACCAATTCCTCTCTTAGTCATCAGAACAAAAACCATAGTTATATATTATATTGAGAATATATTGGAAATTGGATATCGATGTGTCAGGAAATCCAAGCAAATCGTTTATGCAAGTCTCAAAGAACACATGTCATATATTGTTGAACTATTTGCCTACACTTTGCTTCAAGGGTGACGTTATTGTGATTAAATTTTAGAAATGGGAATATGTTGCAAGGTTTTGAAGTTTCATTATTTCGTTAATGGATGATTTAAGATGCAGAAATGACACATTCCTCACGGTCTTGATCCCTTGCATACGGAACAGTATTATGAAGATTCTGGGAAAATGATCACTCGCTCAATCGGTGACGATTTTTGTGTTCATGTGTTTTATATTGAATATTCGTATAATGTTCTGATCGGGGGCCTGAAAGTTTACATTTCTAATATTTCATTTGTTTTTGGACACCATATTTCAACTCTTATATGGTAGGCAACACAAGTTTTTCGTACTTGATTAGAATTTATGGTATTCCCCTTTGATTATAAGAGGCCAAGGATTATGTTTTCTATTTAAATGAGTATTTGAGTTTAGAAGGCATTAAACGTAGTCACAAGTAGTTAAACACATTGATATTTTTCTAGAATATTGTGTGGTACGGACATTTTGAACTTTTTACCTAACTTTCTTTTAATAAAAATGGAACGATACATTTCATCAACAATATAGAATATGAAAAACCTGGTTTTCTATTACTTTTTTCTTTTCCATTTCCAGTTTTTTCTTCTAGGTTAGGTTTGTGTCCAATAAGTTTTCTAATATATATTTTTTCTTCAGGTGAAATTTTTACCAAAGCTATGACCCTAGTATGGTTTGATTGTTGAATGACATATATTGAGATTTTTCGAGATACTCTTTTTCAAAAAACTATATCATTTTTCCTTAAAACTTCCCAAAAAACGATTTAATTATAGTTTACTCTAAAGTATTGGATGTTATTGCAATCTCGTTTGTTATAAATTAAAATACTACAAGTGATATTCATTAACTTATTTGTTCATTTTTGTACTATTTTAACATATTAAAAGTCACATGTTTTTTTCACACAAAAAAAGTCTCTTAATAAAATTATTATATGAGAAGTTAGCGAAAATAATATCAATATAATGTTTCTTTTGGTATTTTACGCATATTCGTTATATTAATTTTAAAAAGAAGTTCATTTTGATTTTAATTTTTCTAAACTTATTTTAATATCGTTCTTTGAGAACATCGAAAATTATTTTAATATCTTTTATGATAAATTACACGGTAATCATTACATTCATTAAGAATTTTCTTAAATGTGATAAAGTATATAATATTAAAAAACAAATAATGGTATAGTATATAAACATAAATTTGTAGATGTATAGCATAATTCCAAAGTAGCACTCCACGCAAATTCAATGTTATGAATTCTGGGTTTGACTCCCAGCTTTGGAGAAAAATTCATGTTTTATTCTTTTGAATATTTTTTTCTTCTTAACTCATGCATTTTCAATTAAAAGAGTTTCCTATAAAAAATAAATTTAATAAAACTATTATTAATAGCCTGCAGTTTAAACAGCGCATTTTTGTAAAAATCCAATGTAATTTGTTTATGAACTTAATAATTCATAATAGATTTTTATTAATTATGAACAATTAATGTTATGTTGGGTTCTCCTCCCTTAAATTTCATTAAATAGTTAAACCTATCTAGATTATTCTATACCTTAATATTTAAACACACATTTATTATAATAAAAATAGATTTATATAAATAAAAATATGTTGTAACTATATACAAAACTTCATAGTTTATCCATTATTGAAATTTAAATCTTTAAATTTATATTTAATGTTTGTAAAATATGCCAAATAATTTTTTAAACAAGGAACTCATTTTCCTCAATGGTGTGAATCATTATGTTCTTTTTTGTTAGTTTTTATAATTTAAAGAACTCGACGAACAAACAAATCACAACCTATTAGACGACACGCCTATTATGGCTGTTTCACTTCCATGATAAAATTAATTATTCATGCAAAAGTATTTGAGAGGTTAATTGAAATAGTTCTCCTAAACCAACTACCTTTGAATGGTGCAAAACACCTGTTGAAATTCAAATTTTATATTTCAAATAGTTATTGTACGACAAAGAAATAGTAAATTGTGAATGTTTGTCTTGATTTAAAACTATACATTTAAATCAATGTTTTTACCAATGTATCTTTTTTATCAAGTTGTGGGTGTATTGATTTTAATTGCCAATTGTTTAGGAGTTCTTAGCACCATATGGCTTTAATGCATACACGACCTTAACCAATTCCTCTCTTAGTCATCAGAACAAAAACCATAGTTATATATTATATTGAGAATATATTGGAAATTGGATATCGATGTGTCAGGAAATCCAAGCAAATCGTTTATGCAAGTCTCAAAGAACACATGTCATATATTGTTGAACTATTTGCCTACACTTTGCTTCAAGGGTGACGTTATTGTGATTAAATTTTAGAAATGGGAATATGTTGCAAGGTTTTGAAGTTTCATTATTTCGTTAATGGATGATTTAAGATGCAGAAATGACACATTCCTCACGGTCTTGATCCCTTGCATACGGAACAGTATTATGAAGATTCTGGGAAAATGATCACTCGCTCAATCGGTGACGATTTTTGTGTTCATGTGTTTTATATTGAATATTCGTATAATGTTCTGATCGGGGGCCTGAAAGTTTACATTTCTAATATTTCATTTGTTTTTGGACACCATATTTCAACTCTTATATGGTAGGCAACACAAGTTTTTCGTACTTGATTAGAATTTATGGTATTCCCCTTTGATTATAAGAGGCCAAGGATTATGTTTTCTATTTAAATGAGTATTTGAGTTTAGAAGGCATTAAACGTAGTCACAAGTAGTTAAACACATTGATATTTTTCTAGAATATTGTGTGGTACGGACATTTTGAACTTTTTACCTAACTTTCTTTTAATAAAAATGGAACGATACATTTCATCAACAATATAGAATATGAAAAACCTGGTTTTCTATTACTTTTTTTTTCCTTTTCCAGTTTTTTCTTCTAGGTTAGGTTTGTGTCCAATAAGTTTTCTAATATATATTTTTCTTCAGGTGAAATTTTTACCAAAGCTATGACCCTAGTATGGTTTGATTGTTGAATGACATATATTGAGATTTTTCGAGATACTCTTTTTCAAAAAACTATATCATTTTTCCTTAAAACTTCCTAAAAACGATTTAATTATAGTTTACTCTAAAGTATTGGATGTTATTGCAATCTCGTTTGTTATAAATTAAAATACTACAAGTGATATTCATTAACTTATTTGTTCATTTTTGTACTATTTTAACATATTAAAAGTCACATGTTTTTTTCACACAAAAAAAGTCTCTTAATAAAGTTATTATATGAGAAGTTAGCAAAAATAATATCAATATAATGTTTCTTTTGGTATTTTATGCATATTCGTTATATTAATTTTAAAAAGAAGTTCATTTTGATTTTAATTTTTCTAAACTTATTTTAATATCGTTCTTTGAGAACATCGAAAATTATTTCAATATCTTTTATTATAAATTACACGGTAATCATTACATTCATTAACAAAGTTTTTAAATGTGATAAAGTTTATAATATTAAAAAAAATGGTATAGTATATAAATATAAATGTGTAGATGTATAGCATAATTCCAAAGTAGCACTCCACGCAAATTCAATGTTATGAATTCTGGGTTTGACTCCCAGCTTTGGAGAAAAATTCATGTTTTATTCTTTTGAATATTTTTTTCTTCTTAACTCATGAATTTTCAATTAAAAGAGTTTCCTATAAAAAATAAATTTAATAAAACTATTATTAATAGCCTGCAGTTTAAACAGCGCATTTTTGTAAAAATCCAATGTAATTTGTTTATGAACTTAATAATTCATAATAGATTTTTATTAATTATGAACAATTAATGTTATGTTGGGTTCTCCTCCCTTAAATTTCATTAAATAGTTAAACCTATCTAGATTATTCTATACCTTAATATTTAAACACACATTTATTATAATAAAAATAGATTTATATAAATAAAAATATGTTGTAACTATATACAAAACTTCATAGTTTATCCATTATTGAAATTTAAATCTTTAAATTTATATTTAATGTTTGTAAAATATGCCAAATAATTTTTTAAACAAGGAACTCATTTTCCTCAATGGTGTGAATCATTATGTTCTTTTTTGTTAGTTTTTATAATTTAAAGAACTCGACGAACAAACAAATCACAACCTATTAGACGACACGCCTATTATGGCTGTTTCACTTCCATGATAAAATTAATTATTCATGCAAAAGTATTTGAGAGGTTAATTGAAATAGTTCTCCTAAACCAACTACCTTTGAATGGTGCAAAACACCTGTTGAAATTCAAATTTTATATTTCAAATAGTTATTGTACGACAAAGAAATAGTAAATTGTGAATGTTTGTCTTGATTTAAAACTATACATTTAAATCAATGTTTTTACCAATGTATCTTTTTTATCAAGTTGTGGGTGTATTGATTTTAATTGCCAATTGTTTAGGAGTTCTTAGCACCATATGGCTTTAATGCATACACGACCTTAACCAATTCCTCTCTTAGTCATCAGAACAAAAACCATAGTTATATATTATATTGAGAATATATTGGAAATTGGATATCGATGTGTCAGGAAATCCAAGCAAATCGTTTATGCAAGTCTCAAAGAACACATGTGATATATTGTTGAACTATTTGCCTACACTTTGCTTCAAGGGTGACGTTATTGTGATTAAATTTTAGAAATGGGAATATGTTGCAAGGTTTTGAAGTTTCATTATTTCGTTAATGGATGATTTAAGATGCAGAAATGACACATTCCTCACGGTCTTGATCCCTTGCATACGGAACAGTATTATGAAGATTCTGGGAAAATGATCACTCGCTCAATCGGTGACGATTTTTGTGTTCATGTGTTTTATATTGAATATTCGTATAATGTTCTGATCGGGGGCCTGAAAGTTTACATTTCTAATGTTTCATTTGTTTTTGGACACCATATTTCAACTCTTATATGGTAGGCAACACAAGTTTTTCGTACTTGATTAGAATTTATGGTATTCCCCTTTGATTATAAGAGGCCAAGGATTATGTTTTCTATTTAAATGAGTATTTGAGTTTAGAAGGCATTAAACGTAGTCACAAGTAGTTAAACACAGTGATATTTTTCTAGAATATTGTGTGGTACGGACATTTTGAACTTTTTACCTAACTTTCTTTTAATAAAAATGGAACGATACATTTCATCAACAATATAGAATATGAAAAACCTGGTTTTCTATTACTTTTTTTTCCTTTTCCAGTTTTTTCTTCTAGGTTAGGTTTGTGTCCAATAAGTTGTCTAATTTATATTTTTTCTTCAGGTGAAATTTTTACCACAGTTATGACCCTAGTATGGTTTGATTGTTGAATGACATATATTGAGATTTTTCGAAATACTCTTTTTCAAAAAAACTATATCATTTTTCCTTAAAACTTCCTAAAAACGATTTAATTATAGCTTACTCTAAAGTATTGGCTGTTATTGCAATCTCGTTTGTTATAAATTAAAATACTACAAGTGATATTCATTAACTTATCTGTTTATTTTTGTACTATTTTAACATATTAAAAGTCACATGTTTTTTTCACATAAAAAAAGTCTCTTAATAAAGTTATTATATGAGAAGTTAGCAAAAATAATATCAATATAATGTTTCTTTTGGTATTTTATGCATATTCGTTATATTAATTTTAAAAAGAAGTTCATTTTGATTTTAATTTTTCTAAACTTATTTTAATATCGTTCTTTGAGAGCACCGAAAATTATTTCAATATCTTTTATTATAAATTACACGGTAATCATTACATTCATTAACAAAGTTTTTAAATGTGATAAAGTTTATAATATTAAAAAAAATGGTATAGTATATAAATATAAATGTGTAGATGTATAGCATAATTCCAAAGTAGCACTCTTGGCAAATTCAATGTTATGAATTCTGGGTTCAATTCCTAGCTTTGGAGAAAAATTCATGTTTTATTCTTTTGAATATTTTTTTCTTCTTAACTCATGTATTTTCAATTAAAAAGTTTCCTGCAGTTTAAAAAGCGCATTTTTGTAAAAATCCAAAGTAGTTTGTTTATGAACTTAATAATTCATTATAGATTTTTATTAATTATCAACAATTAATGTTATGTTGGGTTCTCCTCCCTTAAATTTCATTAAATAGTTAAACTTATCTAGATTATTCTATACCTTAATATTTAAACACACATTTATTATAATAAAAATAGATTTATATAAATAGAAATATGTTGTAACTATATACAAAACTTCATAGTTTATCCATTATTGAAATTTAAATCTTTAAATTTATATTTAATGTTTGTAAAATATGCCAAATAATTTTTTAAATAAGGAACTCATTTTCCTCAATGGTGTGAATCGTTATGTTCTTTTTTGTTAGTTTTTATAATTTAAAGAACTCGACGAACAAACAAATCACAACCTATTAGACTACACGCCTATTCTGGCTGTTTCACTTCCATGATAAAATTAATTATTCATGCAAAAGTATTTGAGAGGTTAATTGAAATAGTTGTCCTAAACCAACTAGCTTTTAATGGTGCAAAACACCTGTTTAAATTCAAATTTTAGATTTCAAATAGTTATTGTACGACAAAGAAATAGTAAGTTGTGAAAGTTTGTCTTGATTTAAAACTATACATTTCAATCAATATTTTTACCAATGTATCTTTTTTATCAAGTTGTGGGTGTATTGATTTTAATTGCCAATTGTTTAGGAGTTCTTAGCACCGTATCGCTTTAATGCATACATGACCTTAACCAATTCCTCTCTTTCAGAACAAAAACTATAGTTATATATTATATTGAGAATATATTGGAAATTGGATATCGATGTGTCAGGAAATCCAAGCAAATCGTTTATGCAAGTCTCAAGAACACATGTGATATATTGTTGAACTATTTGCCTACACTTTGCTTCAAGGGTGACGTTATTGTGATTAAATTTTAGAAATGGGAATATGTTGCAAGGTTTTGAAGTTTCATTATTTCGTTAATGGATGATTTAAGATGCAGAAATGAGACATTCCTCACGGTCTTGATCCCTTGCATACTGAACAGTATTATGAAGATTCTGGGAAAATGATCACTCGCTCAATCGGTGACGATTTTTGTGTTCATGTGTTTTATATTGAATATTCGTATAATGTTCTGATCGGGGGCCTGAAAGTTTACATTTCTAATATTTCATTTGTTTTTGGACAGCATATTTCAACTCTTATATGGTAGGCAACACAAGTCTTTCGTACTTGATTAGAATTTATGGTATTCCCCTTTGATTATAAGAGACCAAGGATTATGTTTTCTATTTAAATGAGTATTTGAGTTTAGAAGGCATTAAACATAGTCACAAGTAGTTAAACACATTGATATTTTTCTAGAAGATTGTGTGGTACGGACATTTTGAACTTTTTACCTAACTTTCTTTTAATAAAAATGGAACGATACATTTCATCAACAGTATAGAATATGAAAAACCTGGTTTTCTATTACTTTTTTCTTTTCCTTTTCCAGTTTTTTCTTCTAGGCTAGGTTTGTGTCCAATAGTTTTCTAATTTATATTTTTTCTTCAGGTGAAATTTTTACCAAAGTTATGACCCTAGTATGGTTTGATTGTTGAATGACATATATTGAGATTTTTCGAAATACTCTTTTTCAAAAAACTATATCATTTTTCCTTAAAACTTCCTAAAAAACGATTTAATTATTGTTTACTCTAAAGTATTGGCTGTTATTGCAATCTCGTTTGTTATAAATTAAAAAACTACAAGTGATATTCATTAACTTATTTGTTCATTTTTGTACTATTTTAACATATTAAAAGTCACATGTTTTTTTCACACAAAAAAAGTCTCTTAATAAAGTTATTATATGAGAAGTTAGCGAAAATAATATCAATATAATGTTTCTTTTGGTATTTTACGCATATTCGTTATATTAATTTTAAAAAGAAGTTTATTTTGATTTTAATTTTTCTAAACTTATCTTAATATCGTTCTTTGAGAACACCGAAAATTATTTTAAAATCTTTTATTATAAATTACATGGTAATCATTACATTCATTAAGAATTTTCTTAAATGTGATAAAGTTTATAATATTAAAAAACAAATAATGGTATAGTATATAAACATAAATTTGTAGATGTATAGCATAATTCCAAAGTAGCACTCCAAGCAAATTCAATGTTATGAATTATGGGTTTGACTCCCAGCTTTGGAGAAAAATTCCTGTCTTATTCTTTTGAATATTTTTTCTTCTTAACTCATGTATTTTCAATTTAAAAAGTTTCCTATAAAAAATAAATTTAATAAAGCTATTATTTATAGCCTGCAGTTTAAACAACGCATTTTTGTAAAAATCATAAGTAATTTGTTTATGAACTTAATAATTCATAATAGATTTTTGTTAATTATCAACAATTAATGTTATGTTGGGTTCTCCTCCCTTAAATTTCATTAAATAGTTAAACCTATCTAGATTATTCTATACCTTAATATTTAAACACACATTTATTATAATAAAAATAGATTTATATAAATAAAAATATGTTGTAACTATATACAAAACTTCATAGTTTATCCATTATTGAAATTTAAATCTTTAAATTTATATTTAATGTTTGTAAAATATGCCAAATAATTTTTTAAACAAGGAACTCATTTTCCTCAATGGTGTGAATCATTATGTTCTTTTTTGTTAGTTTTTATAATTTAAAGAACTCGACGAACAAACAAATCACAACCTATTAGACGACACGCCTATTATGGCTGTTTCACTTCCATGATAAAATTAATTATTCATGCAAAAGTATTTGAGAGGTTAATTGAAATAGTTCTCCTAAACCAACTAGCTTTTAATGGTGCAAAACACCTGTTTAAATTCAAATTTTATATTTCAAATAGTTAGTGTACGACAAAGAAATAGTAAATTGTGAAAGTTTGTCTTGATTTAAAACTATACATTTAAATCAATGTTTTTACTAATGTATCTTTTTTATCAAGTTGTGGGTGTATTGATTTTAATTGCCAATTGTTTAGGAGTTCTTCGCACCATATCGCTTTAATGCATACACGACCTTAACCAATTCCTCTCTTAGTCATCAGAACAAAAACTATAGTTATATATTATATTGAGAATATATTGGAAATTGGATATCGATGTGTCAGGAAATCCAATCAAATCGTTTATGCAAGTCTCAAAGAACACATGTGATATATTGTTGAACTATTTGCCTACACTTTGCTTCAAAGGTGAAGTTATTGTGATTAAATTTTAGAAATTGGAATATGTTGCAAGGTTTTGAAGTTTCAATATTTCGTTAATGGATGATTTAAGATGCAGAAATGAGACATTCCTCACGGTCTTGGTCCCTTACATACGAAACAGTATTATGAAGATTCTGGGAAAATGATCACTCGCTCAATCGGTGATGATTTTTGTGTTCATGTGTTTTATATTGAATATGAAGGTGAGAAAAACAAGAAAGGGGGGTTTGAATTGTTTTGGAAAATAAGCGCTTTTTTAGAATAAGACCACACAGGATTTTATACTGGTTCGCTTATAACACAAAGCTACTCCAGTCCACCCGGCCAAGGTGATTTCGCCTTCAAAAAGGACTTAATCCACTAATCTTGAAAGATTGTTTACAACCAACGTCTAAGAGAAGGATCTCTTAGTCCTCTCAAGTATACAGACTGCGCAGAGTCACTTGAGGAATATAAAGCAATTTAGATAAAAACAGAATTTGTAATCTAGAGTGCTTCTAGGATAAAGCAAGTATTACAGCAGTAAGAGCAAGTAGAATGTTTCACGTTCTGAGCAAAAGCTCGTGAAAGATTGAGAGAGAGAAGGAATATTTCTGTGCGTTCAGGTGTGTCTCTCAATGGTGTTTGTCTTCCTTTATATAAAGTTGAAATAGGACCGTTTGCAGTGATGGCAGATATTTTGTCTTGATGAGAGTTTAATGCCATAACTTCTGTTGTTTCTTACCAAAACAAATTTGTCTCCCTGGATAAATTCTTTCCAGATATAGTTTCTTTCCTTTTGAAGTTGTAGTTCCCGTTACTCTTTCTGGATAAGGAATTTCTTTCTCAGAGGTTGTGCTGCTTGTTAATCTGAGATCCTTTAGATGAGACTTCAGAGCTTCTGATATTCTGTTATGCTGTTTTGCTCAGAGTCAGAACTTCTGGGGTGCGTTTCTTCTTTAGATGTTTCTGATCTTCTGGTGTTCTGCTAAGCTGTTGTATTCAGAGTCAGAACTTCTGAAGCACGTTCCTTCTTTAGATGCTTCTGATCTTCTTGTATCTGATTAGGTTCTGTATCTGATCAAAACTCAGATCCCTTTGTTTTTCGTTCAGAGTCCTGCACACTTAGATAAAATTCGTTAGAGTGCCATTTTCGGTTTCATCCTTTGTTATCATCAAAATCCTGGAATCTGTTGTAGAACAATTTTTGTTCTTACAATCTCCCCCTTTTTTATGATTACAAAACAAACTCAAAAGAGATGAAACATTCAGATAAAGAGTTTATCAGATCAGATAGAAATTGGCTCCCCCTGAGATAGGCTAGGGAGTTCAGAAGTTCTTACCAGATCTTCCAAGCAGTGAAGTTTCTAGATACCTTTCTGCAATTTTCTAAGTCACAAAGTGTTAGATAGATTTTTTATTGAGTAGTATGTTTGTAGAGTACTTAAGGTATTTGACAATTTTTCATCAGAGCTATTTGATTTCTCCCCCTTTTTGTCAGAATCAAAAAGACTTAAAGAAATAATAAGCAGGAAAAAATATATATAGATATCCAGAAAAGAGCAAAACAATCAGAGACAAAATAAACAACAACATCAAACAAGAAAAGCCTAGGTGCCTAAGGGTTGGGAGGAGGAGGCATTCTCTGAAGCAGTTGAGTCAGCAGATTCTGGATGTTGACGTTTACTGAGTCCTGTTGATCCATTCTGGCTCGAAGTTCCTTTTGTTCTTTCTGAAGCTCCTCAAGGGTCTTGAGGACCAGAGGGGCAAAACTGGAGGACTCCCCCTGAGTCAGAGCATTTTGTGCTTCAGTAGCGGCTTTAGCTTCAGCTTCAGCAGCAGCTTTTGCGTCAGCTTCAGCAGCAGCAGCATCAGCTAGAGCTTTGGCTTCAGCTTCCCTTATCCTCAGAAGTTCTTCTTGTCTGGCTCTTTCTTCTTCTTCCCTTCTGGCCTGTTCCTCAGCCTCTCTGGCTAAGCGCTCTTGTAATCTTGCCTCAGCGTCTCTGATAAAGTCGTTTCTGACTTGCTCAGAGAGACTTTTCAGTTTAAAGGCCTCAGAGGTCATTCAGCCAATGACTCTGTTCCAGTGTGTCCTAACAGAGGAAGGATCATCACTGATATCAGAGTTTATGGTCAGAGACTTGACCTTTTCCACTGAAGCTCTTGCAAATAGCATAATTGCTTCTTCTAAGGTTGGCAGGGAGTTTTCTGGTTCAGATGGTGGAGGTGAGGAGTTTGGAGGGCTTAGTTTGAGAGTTTGAGGTTCAGCGGAAGTGTTTGGGAGGATAGTGTCAGAGGTATTGGGGTCAGAAGGTTGAATGTCAGATGGAGTGATGGTTGGTTGTTCTGTGGGTGGTGAGGTTACTTCAGATGGAGGTTGTTGTGGTTGTTATGATTGTTGTGAGGCATGATTTAGAGTCTGTAGTTGGGCTAGAGTAGGAGAAGCGGGGTCAGAAGGTTCTGTGTCAGAGGAAATGACAAAATAGGGAGGTGATTCTGAGGCTGAAGAGGAGGAAGTGGTTTGATTCATTTGTTCAGCTTCAGATAATGGTAGGGAGGTATTGGCAAGGTTGAATTTTGGTAGTGGTTGAGATGTTCTGGTGGTTGAAGGTGGAGTTTCAGATTGGGTGTAGAGGGGTGTTGGTAGAGGAATAGAAGAAGCAGGTTGCTGTACAGAAGGAGTAGGAGATGCAGACTTACCAGAAGACTCATGCAGAGGTGCTGGAGGTCTTGATTCAGAGGATTCTCCTAGCTTCGCTTTCTTAGCCTTCGATGTCTTCTCAGATGGACCTCTTTTATACCTCACGAATTCTGGAGTTGTATCTGGCAGTTCGCTCAACCTGAATTCTGAGATGTCCACTCCTTCATCCTTTAGACGTTGCAGATAGTGGAGAATTGCTTCTTTGGGTTCTTCTTTGTAGAACATACAAAGACCATTTGGAAATTCCCTCTGATCTTTTAAGGCTTCCCAAGAGGTGTCCAGAGTAGGTCTAACGTTGACTTTCTCCAGAATCCCCATGCTCTTTAGATTCCTGGAGTTCAGAGGCCTTCCGGTTTCTATTGCCAAATCTTCCATGAGTTTGTGTTTTATCAGATGGTCCACGAGACCATTTTCTATCAGCACGTCTGAGAGGAGTCTCCCCCAGAGGAATGTAAGTTCTGGGTTTCATGTGATTCCTGGTTTCCCGTACGGAATCTCTGAGGTATTTGAAGAGGAGCGCTGGGAGGCACAGCTTCAGACACTTATGAGTACAGTACAGAATACATTTCTGATCTGTATTGATGTAATCTGATGAGTTTGATGCTGGGTGATGATGAATAGTTCCCAGAATGATTTTGAGCCACACCCGGAGATTCTGATGTAGTTCTTTGTTCTTTGAGGGGTTGCCTTCTGAGTTGAGTTTGAAGATAGTTGGGTTGATTTCTTAAGCAATGTATTTCGCCATGGGATTTATGTTGTAAATTCTTCTTCCTCCAGCTTTTTCCATATTCAGTAAAGTAGCAATTGACTTTTCAGTTATCACAATCTTTACACCCAAGACGTAGGAGACGATGAAATGATCGTCAGCATCAGCAAACCTCCAGAATTCCTTGATGAGGTTAGGGTAAACTGGGCCGTAGAGGCGTTGAAAGTAGTTTCCCCAACCCTGTTGATGAAGTTCTTCAGTAAGGTCTACGCCATTTCTCTTCATGTTGTCAAAATCTACCAGGGATTCACACAGTACTTCCAGTTTTTCAAAAGGTGTTGCAAGGTTAATATGAGGCTCACGATTAAGAATGTGAGGCTCCTTGTATACTGGTGTTATAGTTACGCCTGTAACGATTGGAGTGGGAGTGCTTGTGCTTTGAGCTGCGTTGCTGGAATCCATTTGCTGAGAGTAGTTGAACACAGATTGTTGTTGAGAATCCATGGAGTTGATGAAGAACTGTGATGAAGATGAACTGTTTGCAGAAATGCCTGAGAGAACTTGGGTTAAGAGAGTGAGTGAGAGTGAAACGTGTGCATTTGAAAGTGAGAAACGAAAGTTTAAATACCCAAAGGGGCGCATGCAAAACGACACATATATCAGAGTTTTAACACAAAAACCAAGTTAGCACGCTTAGAGGGAGAAATGATTATAGCTCATTAATGATGTCTAATCCCAACAGTTCGCACACTGCTCGAGGAGATCTCAAGAGTCTGTCCCTTGATTTACTTCTGGATAGCTGTCTAGAAGGTCCAAGGTTAGACGCAAATCACTCGACGTGGTTTGATTTATCTGATCTTCAGGAATACCAAGGGATTGGTTCCTGGAGATTTCTAACTCAGATAGCTTCTAACTGGGTAGAAGTATCAGAGCCAGAGGCAGAATCCATTAGTTTATGTCAGAGTCTCATTTAACAACTTCAGAGGCACATTTTATTCAGGGCAGTTTTGAATGTTCAGATTTTCTAAGATAAAGAGGAATCTATCTTCAGCAAGAGGTTTAGTAAATATATCTGCCCATTGATGATCTGTATCAATGAACTTCAATGTTACTATTCCTTTTTGAACATAGTCTCTGATAAAATGGTGTTTTATTTCTATGTGCTTAGCTCTGGAGTGTAAAATGGGATTCTTGCTTAAAAAAATGGGAGCAGTATTATCACAAAAGATAGGAATGTTACTCTCGAAGATTTGCAGATCTTCTAACTGATTCTTCATCCAAGGCATCTGAGTCGTGCACAGTGATGCTGAGATGTATTTTGCTTCTGCTGTGGACAGGGCGATAGTTGACTGTCTTTTGCTGGCCCAGGATATCAGATTGTTTCCTAAGAGCTGACAGTTTCCAGATGTGCTTTTTCGTTCCAATCTATCTCCTGCGTAATCTGCATCACAGTAACCCGAAAGTCTATACTCTGATGTTTTCTCAGACATCAGGCCCAGGTTAGGAGTTCCTTTCAGATATTTGAAAATTCTCTTAACTGCTGTTAAGTGAGTTTCTCTAGGATCTGATTGGAATCTGGCACATAGACAGACACTAAAGGGAATATCAGGTCGAGTAGCAGTCAGATAGAGAAGAGAGCCTATTGTAACACCTCAAAATTTGCCCTCCTCTCTTGGGACTAGCATTAACATATTGAATATCATTTTTAGGTCATTAGGCATTGCATATTGCATATCATGTGGTTACATTGTGCAAGTCATCCTCACAAGTCTTGATCAGAAGATGAGGAAGTCAAAGTGCAAGCTAGGGTTTTATTGGACTGGTCATTAATCATCTGAGGATGTGGAAGTTCAAATTAGGGTTTCATGGTTCTCAAAGGATATTGGTCTTCATCTTGTTTGAAATGATACATCATCATCATCATGGTTTGATTTCATCAAGTGTTGAAGCTGATTCCTTGAGATTAGGGTTTTGACCGCTGGTCAACCCTAATCGGTTGCATTGGGCCAATCAGGACATAGCAAGAAGATGAGGTCTATGATGTATGTGGAGATCGTTCTATGGTTTTATTAAGTTAATTGAGGCTAGGGTTTCACCCTTGGGCCATTTCATCAGAGGATTGGAGCTCAGATTGATCAATGCATTGCCAAATTCATCTATCAGTTGAAAAAGTCAACTGTGGTCAACTGTGCATGATTTGATGGATTTGGAGGTGGGAAGTGAGTTGGATACACTTCATTCATGTTGGAACAAGTGTTATTTGACATTTCAAAGCTCAAGAATGGAGAAAATCAAGTCAGAACAAAAATTGCCAAAAATAGAAAGTGACTTGTAATGGAAGTTTCCAAAAATGGAAAGTTTTTGACCTCAAAATTACATGTCCAAGGAAGCTTCAAATGAAAATTTGTTCAACATGAAAGTTGTAGATCTTGGTCTTAACTTTCCAAAAAGTCCAAGAACTTGAAAATCCCATGTATGGTTGGCAAGTTATGGTCCATTCAATTTCAAAAATGACCCATAATCAGAGGGGCATAACTTCCACATGGAGTGTCCAAATCGAGTGATCTTTTTATGTGCAAACTCCATTTGACATGTACTTTCATGGTGCATAATTGGAATTCATCAAAAATGGTCAATGCAAAAAGTCAATTTTCAAGTGTACAGTTAAAGATCCAGGGGCAAAATGGTCCAACTTGAGAAATAATGAGAATTTTGGAATGGGGATTTTTGCAACACCTCACAAATGCAATTTGAAAATTGTTTGGATGGTTATAACATGTTAAGGTGCCATATTTGAACAACTCACTTTTGAAATGCACTTGAAAAGTATACAATTTACCATGGCATAGTGAAAATCCAAATTACACAACCAATGACCATGGGACAAGTTGCAACACATCACACATGTCATTTTGAGAGTGTGTGAGCTGTCAATGAGCTGTCACAGGGCTTGAGTGAAAAGACCATTTTGCCCTTGCTTAAGAAAAGTGGAATTTTGCTAATTACATGTCATTTTGCTAATTGGTGATTTAGAGCTTGATTAGTGGGAAGTACTTAATCCTAATCATAACAAACTTCTGATCAGAAATCACAATTCACAAAGATTCAACCACTTTTCCCTCCAAATTCTCCAAAATTCTCAAGAACACACAAGAACAAAATTGGATCAAACTCTTCCAATTCTTCATCAAATCACGAATTTCTTTTTGATTCAATCTCCATTCATCTTCTTCTTCGACTGTTTTGGAAGATCAACATCAAAATCTCCACGAATCGCCACTGTCCATTCTTGATTCAACCATGGCATTTGAAGATTCCTTCCATTAGAAGCTACATTGGATCAACCTAACACCTCCTGTCAACATCCTAAAGCTCATACTCCATCTGTTTTGGACTTTTACGCGCAAAGAACACACGAATCATCACTGCCTTCGAATTAAGGTGCCAAATCGAATCTCATGATTTTGTTAATTGTTGTATGCGTTTTGTAGTGTGTTTGACATAGATTATCATGATGCCTTTAGTTTTGGAAATGGTGAACCATAAGATAAGTTATGTTGATTCAAAGATTTGAGAGCAAAACCTAATTCGATCGATCCGGTTTATACAGTTAGATTTAGGTTGATTAGGTTACATATTCGTGATCCTCACACTTAGACCTTTCCAACCATATTCCGTTTGTGAGATTTGGTTGAGAAATGAGCGAAGTCGAATTTGGAAGGTGATGATGAACTTGAACACGGCAATGGAGGCGTTTTTCTGGAAATTTTCCCGTGCTGGATCTTCCTTCAGCGCTTTTCAAATTCAAAACATGTTTAGCGCCAATCTGGACCAATCACACGCCGACACCTCAATTAATGAAACTGTGTCGTTTTGCCTTGGCCAGGGATAATTACAACATTGCCATTGGATCTAATTAATTAAATAAAACATTTCAATAATTATTCACATAATTCATTTAATCTTAGAAATTCATAAAAAAATATTGGCTAATCAGAAAATTATGAGAGTTTTTTTGTTAGTTTCCAATTTCTCTCTAGTTTTTTATAGGCATGGTTTCACAAGTTGTGCTTGGAGAAATGTTGACCTGGCCTATTGATCTTTGACTTGTGTGTATTTTTTACATGTTTTGCCATTTTCATTGTGAAATGCTCATACATTTAAAGAAATGATTGAAATTTTTTTTGCTCATTCTGGACATGTTGATGGTGATTTCCATATAAAGTTTGTGATTTTTGGATACCTGATGATTGAGATATGATTTTTTGAATCTAGGTGTGACAATTTGTGTCACACCTAGCTAGGTCAACTTCATGAATTTGTTTGCATGACCTATGATTGTTGGATTGGATTGAAATTTTGTATGAATGATCATTGATATGTTGAGATGTCTTGTGAATTTTTCTGGATTTTTCTATGGCATTTTCAATTTGATTGATATTTTTCTTCTCTGTTGGTTCATTGTGCAAGCTTGTATGACACATGTTTGTATATCTTGTGTGAAATTCTCATATGGTTTTGGATGAATGTGAAATTTGGTATGCTGGTTGTAGACACATTGTAGGACATCACTGTTTTGGTCCCATTCATTTCTTAATTGTTCTCACTCTGTTATGAATTTTTGAAGTGAATGCATGTGTTGATACCTTGAATTGGCTTGAATAATTGTGTCTGGATTTCTTGATTTTCATTGACCTAGCTCCTTTTGTCCAATTGAGCTGAAAATTGACATGCTATACCTTGAATATGTCCTGTTTATGTGTGAATTATTTGAGGATTTTTGGAATTATTTTGGTATGCTTTTGATGGAATTCATTCTGTTTGGACATTGGATGTTGCATTTGACCTAGTTTGTACCAAATTGGTCATGAAATGAATATGGTGAATGATATGAGTATGGGATCAATTGCATTTGCTTTCTATTTGCATTAAGTTGATTTTGGTTGAGAATTACTTGCTGTTTAGATTTTTTTCTCACTTTTGGACCCTAGGCTTGGCCTAGTGGTCTAGTTTCTCACATTTGGATTGACTTTTCAGGATGAAATGCATGATGCTTAAGGAGAATGCTTCAAGTCAATTAAATTGAGATTGTTGGATGTTTTGAACTAACTTGACTTTGTTTTGTAGGTTGTGAAGCTTGAGCTTGAGCTTATAGCTTGCACTTGTGTGCATTAACTTGTGTTGTCTGTAACTGATTAACCATTTGCTGTTTACTGTTGGTTTGTCTGAGTACTGATGATACTTGATTGATTTCAGGTACATTAAGTTTCTTACAGTTCTTTAAGAACTTGCTTGCTGCTGCTTGGTTTTTAAACCACTTGAGGTAGGACTTCTATTCTTCATGTAGTCTGGAAGACCTGGCCTGTTACTTGGCCAGGCAACTGTCTGAAGTCCTCCTTAAGAGGCGATGTTTGTGGTTGTTTACATTTGTGCCAAGCAGGTAAAGACCTCTATGAGGCAATTGGTGGATCAAAGGGATATGCAATCTATCCCCCACTATTCTGTGAGTCGTCCCTCTGCTCACACGGCTGTGTGTTGATGCATTGGGACACAAACCCAAGATCTTGTGCTGTTGCACAATCGAGTCAGAGTCTTTGAGCGTAGAAGGGTCCCTCCATTCTGGACCCACGCTCCTTTGTCTAAAAGCTCTCCCTGGCCAGGGATAAGAGCTGTGAGGTCTCATCCTCACTTCACCCTTTCATCTGCTTCACCTTAGCCTCGTAATGGCAAGGTTAAGAGCGAATACTACCCATGTACAGATGACTTGTTTCGGCAGTCAAACCCATTGTGTGAGCCTCACTTGATTGGTTATAGTGTGTGCTATGTGAATATTTGCTTGAAATGCTTGTTTTGATTTGTATGCTTGTATGCTCGCTTTCTTCCTGGATAGGATTAGCTTGCAGTTGTGCAAGTAGGTAGAAACCTGAACATAGGGTAATGATGCATGACAACACTAGGCTCGAGTCCAGCTCCCTGGTAGTGTGTCTTCCCTTGGTTTCTGGCTAGTTTTTCTTTCCCTTGAGGGGGAACTACATCGCCCTGATCCTCGTGCCAGACGAGGTATGTAGGCAGGAGACCGTGCGAGGTCTCTCCGGGCACTTTTTTTTCTTTTTGTGTGTGTTTACTTGTTATCTTCTGGCGTGTGTTTTGGTTCGGATGCCGACGTAAGTCCAGTGATTGGCGGTCGGGCTCCCCGTTTTCCGTTTTGTGCGTGTTTTGGTTCGGATGCTGATGTAAGCCCAGTGATTGGCATTCAGGCTCCAGGTTTGCCTGTGTGTTTGTTTGTTTGTTTGGCGTGCGTGAGCCGAACTACAGTGGCTCTGATTCTCGTTCCAGACGAGATATATAGGCATAGGATGCGATGTCCTATCGAGCTCCGTTCCCTTAACCCCACCTGTGTTGTCTTCGGTGCGTGTGTGTGTGTGATCTTTAGCAACCTTTTCTTTTTTAGAACGTGGATCCCGTCGAGTACGACGGACGTGAGGGGTGCTAATACCTTCCCCTTGCGTAACCGACTCCCTTACCCTTTCTCTTTGGTCGCGAGACCATTTCCTTTCCAGGTTTCTCTGAGCGTTTCCTTTCCCTATTTTGGGATAAATAACGCGCAGTGGCGGCTCTGTGTTGTGTTTTTATTTGAGTCCCGCCGGTTGTTTTTTCGCGGATGCGACAGCTGGCGACTCTGCTGGGGAGCTCAAAGATGTTGACCTGTGCTGGTCCATCTTCCCTAAGCGAGTCCTTCCTAGCGTTCTAGGATTAGTTTAGGTTGCTTGTGTTGTGTATTTATTGCATTTATTATTCTAACAGTGTATATATTTGCATAAATATTTGCATGCATCATACTATCATGTTGCCGTCCTCTGTGCAGGTGGTTCCTCTGTTTTGGGGTGGGTGTTCTGAGTGAGGCCCAATACCCAGGCCTGAGTACACACCTAGGATTAGCGTGGTCTCATGTCTCTTCACATGTTGTACGACATGATGCGGAGACATGTCACCACAGCCGGACGAGGTTCATTTGAGAGAGTCTTGCCGGGTGGAGTTATTCCGCTTAGGTTGGATTATCTCTTTTGGGCTATTGACTCTGGTGACTGATCATTTCTCGGATCTTTGGTTTAGATGATCTCAGGAGAGCTACAATGGCACACCCGAAAGGGCAAACCCATTGAGTATCTTTGCCCGATTATCGAGACTATTATCCGCCTTAGGATGACCTGATTAGAATTTACCTGTGAGGGGAGGGTGATTCTTTCAGATGCATGTTCAGATGGTGACTCAGATGGTGACTTTTTGTTCCGTTGATTAGAGTCCTATTTATAAGTCGGATTTATGGCCATTTATTTCTGAGACGCCGAAGTGATGTCCGAGTTATTTATCAGTGGGGATCCGTTTATTTCAGGATTCCCTGGGCCGATTCAGAGATGGTTATGGGTATCTGCTCAGAGACTGATGATGATGATGATGTATCTTCTGTTTATTTCGGAACCCGCAGGTCGGATTGGTGGTTACTTGTTCCCTCAGATGATTGTGATCAATTCCGAAACCAGGCTTCAGTGCTACAGATGATCAGATAACTTGGAGGATGGCAATGCATTGCATTCATACATCTGCATCATTCTCATTTTGCATTCATCTGCATCAAACCTACATCTAGCCATATGGGGAGTATTATGGATTGAGAATCTGGTTGAGAGACATTCGGATGTCAGAATGTTATCGGTGAAGTATTATCCGTCTCGATGAAACCAGAATCAAAGGACGGAATCTTCCTCATATGGATAGATGGTGCATGCGTGAGTCATACTAACCCATTTGCTGTTTTGTAGGTGTCAACCGGTGCGCATAGCTCGTTTGCCCAGATATCCTGCTAGGGGCAACAAATCCAAACTGATGGATCCTCCCAACGCCGACATCCTCGAACTGAAAGAGATGGTGAGGGATTTGTTCAGTGTTGTGCAAGGGCTTGCCTTGGGGCAGAAAGCCATGGCCGAGAGATTGAAAAGGATTGAGGGTTGGATGATCAAGGAGAAAGTTCAGGGGAAAGCTCCGTCATTCGTAGTGAAGAAATCCCTTGACAATGGTCAGCTTAAGAAGGAAGTTGAAGCGGGTGGTGTGCAGGCCAAAAGAGAACGCGGTAAGGATCGTTATCACCCATATGCTGATACGGTAACAATCCCTACTAGTAATCAATCTGCACAACAGCAGCAACCACCACCTCAACAGAGGACACAAAGAGCTGGGGGCCAAGTGAAAGGAAGAGGGGTTGATCGCCATTTTGACAAGCCGCCCGTGGCTTACGCCTCTCTGTTTAAAAGGTTGAAAGATCTTGGGTTGGTGCAGCCGAGGATATTGGTTCCAGGGAAACCGGATCAGAGGGTTGCCAGTTATGATGAGAATGTCAGGTGTGAGTTCCATGCTGGGGCACCCGGACATCATGTTGAGGATTGCAAAGCTTTTAAGCATGTGGTCCAAGACTTGGTGGATTCTAAGGCAATCAGTTTTGCATCGATGGCAGATGATAGTGTTAACCCCGTGACAAGGCATGGTCCTGTAAAAGTGGAGATGATGTCGAAGGACAAGAAAGGGATAGAGGTGACTGAGAAGGATCAGTTAAGAATGCCCATGTCTATGGTCCCAAAACGCCCGACGAAAAATGGAGCTTTCCCTCGTGTTGATGATTGTTGTGCGGCCATCGCAACAAAGGGGTGTGTAGTAATTGGGGAATCGGTCCAGAGAAAGATGAAAGTAGAAATGGACGATGTAAGGTTTAAAGCATCCAGTCTGGCAGTTGAAACTATCAAGGTGAAAAATGCCATTGGTGTTGAGAAAGAGAAAAAGCCGTCCATTTCTTCTTACAAACAGGCGGTGGAAGTGTTGAGAAATGGAGGGATCCCAGGCTGGGGAAAAATCATAGGCATTGTGGTAAAGTCGGATATGTTTGGGATTGGTTATCATCCAGGTCAAGATTCGTCTGAGCAGAATAGAGGACGTCGTCCATCGTTCACGTTTATCAGTGCTGGAATGCTAGATCCAGTTCACGCCGGTGCGGCGAGTGAAGAAACTGATAGTGACTGGGAGATTGATCAATGGATAAAATCGTGTGTACCAGGAAGCTGGAAGGCTTAAAAGATCATCACTGACACTCGGTTGGAAGAGTAATACTTTCTTGTTTTCAGTTTTATTTGCATGAAAGCCATACGTGTTGCCCGACACGTAATGGTTCATTGTAAGGGCCACCTCATGTTTACATTTGCAACATTTCTGCATCATTAATAAATGGATGTTTTTCAGTCAAAAAACGGCGTTCCCTGTTTTTCATTTATTTTTGCAGTTTAAAAACAAATAAAAATGGCAATGTTTATTTTCATTTTTCTTTTTTTGATCTGTCCCGTCCCAACTTCAAAAATAATTCTCCGGATCTCGTTGATAACGATTTGGTTACACCTCATATGACTTCGACAAACCGATCTATCATGCCGAAGAAGAAGGCGAAGAAGATTGTGATCTGCTGGAATTAGCCAGGTTGTTAAAACAGAGGAGAAGGTGATTCAGCCGCATGAAGAGCGGATTGAGATTGTTATTCCGAGCACCGCCGAGGTCAGGAAGGAAATAGGAAAATGAGGCCGCTTCAGAGGCGAATCGAGAGCAGAATGGTAGCCCTGTTGAAGGAACATGTGAATACCTTTGCCTGGTCGTGTCAGGGTACGCCAGGGATGGATACCGACATCGTTGTGCACAAGCTACCATAGAAAGAAGACTGTCCTCTAGAGAAGCAGAATGCCAGTGCCTGTATCAGAGAGCCATGGTGACTTTGTTTCATGATATGATTCATCATGAAATCGAATGCTATGTTGATGACATGATAGCAAAGTCCCAAACAGAAGAGGGGCATCTGGTAGACCGGGGCAAGTCGTTTGACCAGTGGAGATAATTCAGACTGAGGTTGAATTCAAGTAAGTGCACTATCAGAGTGCGATCCGGTAAGCTGTGGGGTTCGTTGTAAGAGAGGAATCGAGGTTGATCCTGCTTAAAAAAAAAAAAAAAAAAAAAAAAAAAAAAAAAAGAAGAAAAAAAAAAGAAAAGAAAACAAGAAATGCCTGAACCGAGAACAGAAAAAGAGGTTCGTGGTCTATTAGGTAGATTGAGCTACATGTCATGGTTCACATCTTATCTAACAGCCACGTGTGAACCTATACTCAAGCTGAGAAAGAAAGATCAAATGGTCAGGTGGAATAGTGATTGCCAAGGGGCATTGAAAAATAAAAGAATAAGTTGCAGGAACCTCTGATTCTGATACCTCCTGTGGAAGGAGTAATTGTTAATCTGGTACTTGACGGCCTTCGAGGGGTCTACGAGGTGTACTGGGGCAGCATGACGAGTCTGGTCGAAAAGAGCATGCAATTTACCTTAGCAAAAAGTTTACCGACTGTGAAACAATACATTCACTGTTCGAGAAAACTTGATGTACTTTGGCATAGGCTGCTCGCCGACCGAGACAGTATATGCTGGTTCATACCACTTTGTGGATTTCGAGATGGATCTGATCAGGTAGATTTCTGAAGAGCCAGCAATGACCGGACGGGTTGCGAGAAGAGCAAAAGAATGTTGACTGATTTGTGATACTCTCAGAAAGCAATCAAGGGGTGTATTGTCTGATTACATAGCCCAGCAACCCGTTGAGGTTATCAACCGATGAAGTTTGAGTTCCCTGATGAGGACATCTCGAGGTGCTCTGATCGAAAGATTGAGAGTAGCCGATCCCGGAGGAGGGGCCTGACCCTGAATCCGAACGGATTATGATGTCTGATGGGGGAGGTTAAGGTGAGTAAGCTTTTGTTTCCCGGATAACGTTTGAATGCACCGACGGTGTGATTGAGTAGGAAACTGGTATCCTGGGTATCGAACCTCGGTACATCTACTGGGGCAACTCCATTCTCATTGGTGTATGGGATGGAGGCTGTATTACCAATTGAGGTTCAGATTCCCTCTTTGAGAGTCCTGATGGACGTGAAATTGCAAAAGGTGGAATGGATAAAGACCCGGTACGAAGAGTTGAGCCTGATTGAGGAAAAGAGGCTAGCGGCCATCTGTCATGGGCAGTTATACCAGCAAAGGATGAAGCGTGCTTTTGACAAGAAGGTGCGACCTCGGGTATCACGTAGGTGATATGGTGCTGAAAAGGATCCTTCCTCCTCAAAACGATCGAAGGGGCAAATGGACACCCAATTATGAAGGTCCATTCGTGGTCAAGAAGGTTTTCTCTGGCGGAGCCTTGTTGCTAACGACCATGGATGGCGAGGATTTTCCATCCCCTGTGAATGCGGACGCAGTTAAAAAATACTTCGTGTAAAAAGACCCGCTGGACGAAAAGAACAAAATAGTCCAGGCAAAAATGGGCATCCCGACGAACCAAAAACAGAAAGAGGTTCGGGCAAAAATTAGGGATAAAAATGAAAAACTGTACACCCGGCAAGTCGAAAACCTGAAAAGGCGACTTGGGAAAAAAAGGGTATCCCGGTGGACTGAAAACCCGAAAGGGCGGTCCAGGCAAAAGAGGGATTGAAACGAACAACTGCGTCTGGCATGATCGTTTGCGCTTTGGTTAAGGCATCATGGATAATACCCAGTAGGGATCAGTTGGAATCGTCTTGTTCAGAAGGCAGAAAGCACGGAGAGTCTGAGGACATATGGGGTGTAACTGAGTTGGAACTCGATGAGATCACGGGTTTCACATTGCCATTAGGATAGATTTTTCCTTTTGCGCAATTACCTCTTTTCAGGAATTGCTTCCTTTGTATTTGCTCAGTTTGAGCCACATTTTTTTCAATCAATAAAATGCACATTCAGTCAAATAATTTTGTTGTTTGTTTTCATTACCGCTTTGATTGCAAAAACATCCGATTATTTTGATAAAGAATCTTGCATTTTAAGACATACAGGTCCCTTCCAATGCATGTTTATAAGATTGAAAGCTTGAAATCTTATTTGGAAGGTTGAGTGACCCAAGTGTGGAAATCTTGACACGCCTGGGGCACGGTTTTATCTAATGATCTCTTTTGCAGGAACTGTTAGATATTTTCACTCACTTGCAGGTTGTGATGTGGAAGCTTGTCGACAAAAACAAATCCCCATGGAGTCCAGACAGGGACGAATGAATGTGAAGGGATGACGAAGAGACGTTGAGACGTACGATGACCCTTGAAATTAATCAAGAAGACTCTTCAAAATCGGAAGATTTGAAAGTCTGTAGAAATTCCCCGCAGAGTCTGACCAGAGATGAATGGGTAGAGAAGCGATGAGAGACGTCGGGACGTACGACGACCTTTGGAATTAATCAAGAAGACTCTTCAAAGTCGGAAGATTGAAAATTTTGTATAGTTCCCAGGAGTACGTCTTCGTCGAGCGCGGAGCGATTGGGAATACAAGATGATGGAGCCGAAAAGGTCCAGACGAGTCTGGGAGTTCTCAAAAGTGGAAAGCCGATACGAGATTGGGAGGCGGATACCATGGTTCGACAAGTCGACGGGTGTTCTGTACCAACTTTTCTCATTTCCCCAACGAGGTCCCCAAGCAGAATTAGAGTACTAAATCCCCAGCAGATCCAAGGTCTGTGGATCCCCCAGCCGAGTCAGGATGGTTATCCCAGGCAGGTTCCAAACGGTGTTTCCTCAGCAGTCAGGCTCGAAGGTTGCTATTCCCCGAGTGGAGCGGGTTTCAATGAAATATATCTCCAGCAGTGTTCATCCTACCAGTGGATTGGACGAGTTTCCGTAGCAGACGGATATTTGCATCCCCAGCTGAGTTGATTCTACCTATGGATTGGATGGATTCCCCAGCGGAGTAGCATTTGCTTCCCTAGCAGGGTCAGGATGGTTATCCCCAGCAGGTGTTAGATCGAGGCTTCCCCAGTCACCAGGCCTGGAGGTTGCTGTTTCCCAACGGAGTATCTGTGAGCATTTCCCCAGTGAAGTCGTCAGGTATCTGTGAGGGTTCTCAAAACAGAGTCGGGATTGATATCCTCAGCAAATCAAAGACCGATGTATCCCCACAGAGTGTTGGTGGTTCTTATCCCCAGCAGTTTCTCGAGCAGATCGGATGCAAAGGAGGTTCTTCCCCAACAAGGGTTGCCTTATTCCCAGCAGCAGTGCTATTCCCCAGCAGGGTGGAGATCGGAGTATTGACGAGTTCCTCAGCAGAGTGTCTCGTGCTTTCCGGAAGAGTCCCTTGAGGGGGATATGTTTTTATGCATTCATCATGTAGAGTAAGCATAGCATAGTGCATAATAAATCGCGTAGGATTTCCATAATTATGGAGCATTACGCCGAAAAAGTCATGCATCATTGCAAGCATAGGCTAGTCTCAAGCTGTGGTTATTGTTTGAGAGGTGGTTTCGACAGAAGTTGGAAGATGCTACTCTGATGGGTTTAGCATCATGACGTCAGATCAGCAATGTTCCCCAGTAGTGCGATATTGGAGGAATTCTTTTCCGTCGGACAGAGATGGAAATGAGGATCGGAGAAATGGTACGCGATCAGCGCGACTCGAGCCGTGGTTACCGTTTGAGAGGTGGTTTTACCAGACAGTGAAGGTGTTACTCCGAGGAGTCTAGCATCAGGTTTTTTATCAACAAGGTTCTCTAGTAGTGCGATACTGGAGGAATTCTTTTCCGTCGGACAGAGATGGAAATGAGGATCGGAGAGTGTTACGCGATCAGCGCGATTCAAGCCCTGGTTACCGCTTGAGGATTGGTTTTGCCGGACAGTGAAGACGATACTCCGAGGAGTTCAGCATTGTGAGCAACAGTATTTCCCAGTCATCAGTAAGTGTCTGGTCGAGCTTTCTTTGGTGTCAGTAAACATCATCATTCGATGTCCAGTAAACGTCGAGTTATTTCCCAGTCATTGTTTAATGTCTGGTCTATCCTTGTTTGATGTCCTGTCAACATCATTGTTCGATGTCCTGTCAACATCCTTGTTTGATGTCCTGTCAACATCCTTGTTCGATGTCCTGTCAACATCCTTGTTCGATGTCCTGTCAACATCCTTGTTCGATGTCCTGTCAACATCCTTGTTCGATGTCCTGTCAACATCCTTGTTTGATGTCCTGTCAACATCCTTGTTTGATGTCCTGTCAACATCCTTGTTTGATGTCCTATCAACATCATTGTTTGTCCTGTCAACATCATTGTTCGATGTCCAGTAAACGTTGAGTTTTCTCCCAGTCATTGTTTAATGTCTGGTCGAGTTTCTTTGGTGTCTGTAAACATCATCGTTCGATGTCCAGTAAACGTCGAGTTTCTTCCCAGTCATCAGTCAGTGTCTGGTCGAAAGTGTTACTCTGAGGAGTTCAGCATCACGACGTCAGATCAGCAATGTTCCCCAGTAGTGCGATATTGGAGGAAATGTTTCCGTCGGGTAGAGATGGAAATAATATCAGAAGACGTTACGCGATCAGCGCGATTTTCGGGGTTCAAATGGAGAAAAGGAGATGTTGCGACATTTTCTGGAGATCGGGGTTCAATCAGAGAAGAGTATATGCTGAGGCATTTTCTGGGGTTCAAATGAAGATTGGAGTTGAAGATTGTATCCGGGATGAGGTCCTTAGGATTATCTTCTGTTCATGTGTCACCTTAGACTCTGGTTGAGGCCGATGGAGGTCGTTATAGGTGTCTTCTGAGGAAGAGATACACATGCTACCTTCCTTTTGTGAAGGTATACCCTCTGACATGTCGCCCTCAGAGTGGTGTTTGGTGTTATTTCCGGCGTTGCCAGCGGAATTATCACGAGAGATTGGAGAACGGGGTTCAATGGAGAAAAGGAAATGTTGAGACATTTTCTGGAGATGGGGTTCAAATGGAGAAAAGGAGATGTTGCGGCATTTTCTGGAGATGGGGTTCACATTGGCGATCGCAAGTAATCGTCAGGCGACTGGGGTTCAAACTGGAGAATGGGGTTCATTATTTGGCAAATAGGAGAGCGGGGTTCAAATGCAGTGATTTGAGGATCATTTGCGCAGAAGAAAACTTCGGGGTTTAAGAAAAGCATAAAAAGAAAAAAGAATAATAATCCCGAATGGATGTAGCGTTCAGGCCGTGGTTGTCCCTGTGTTACCATTTATTTTGGTATCCAGGTCGACGTTGTTGTTTCGGTGATCAGGCCGACTTTCTCCGTACTAGACGGATTTTTCTTTGGAGATTGTGTTCTTCGCCGATTCTGACAGGCGTTGTTAATTATATCCCATCAGAGTGCAAATTGTTCGTCTGTTCTTGGTATTCAATCACTCTTCATCCTGATCATCTGAAAGCCGAGGCTGTTCATATCGACAGGTTCACAGTGGATTGAATAGGGGCAGCTGTAACACCTCAAAATTTGCCCTCCTCTCTTGGGACTAGCATTAACATATTGCATATCATTTTTAGGTCATTAGGCATTGCATATTGCATATCATGTGGTTACATTGTGCAAGTCATCCTCACAAGTCTTGATCAGAAGATGAGGAAGTCAAAGTGCAAGCTAGGGTTTTATTGGACTGGTCATTAATCATCTGAGGATGTGGAAGTTCAAATTAGGGTTTCATGGTTCTCAAAGGATATTGGTCTTCATCTTGTTTGAAATGATACATCATCATCATCATGGTTTGATTTCATCAAGTGTTGAAGCTGATTCCTTGAGATTAGGGTTTTGACCGCTGGTCAACCCTAATCGGTTGCATTGGGCCAATCAGGACATAGCAAGAAGATGAGGTCTATGATGTATGTGGAGATCGTTCTATGGTTTTATTAAGTTAATTGAGGCTAGGGTTTCACCCTTGGGCCATTTCATCAGAGGATTGGAGCTCAGATTGATCAATGCATTGCCAAATTCATCTATCAGTTGAAAAAGTCAACTGTGGTCAACTGTGCATGATTTGATGGATTTGGAGGTGGGAAGTGAGTTGGATACACTTCATTCATGTTGGAACAAGTGTTATTTGACATTTCAAAGCTCAAGAATGGAGAAAATCAAGTCAGAACAAAAATTGCCAAAAATAGAAAGTGACTTGTAATGGAAGTTTCCAAAAATGGAAAGTTTTTGACCTCAAACTTACATGTCCAAGGAAGCTTCAAATGAAAATTTGTTCAACATGAAAGTTGTAGATCTTGGTCTTACCTTTCCAAAAAGTCCAAGAACTTGAAAATCCCATGTATGGTTGGCAAGTTATGGTCCATTCAATTTCAAAAATGACCCATAATCAGAGGGGCATAACTTCCACATGGAGTGTCCAAATCGAGTGATCTTTTTATGTGCAAACTCCATTTGACATGTACTTTCATGGTGCATAATTGGAATTCATCAAAAATGGTCAATGCAAAATGGTCCAACTTGAGAAATAATGAGAATTTTGGAATGGGGATTTTTGCAACACCTCACAAATGCAATTTGAAAATTGTTTGGATGGTTATAACATGTTAAGGTGCCATATTTGAACAACTCACTTTTGAAATGCACTTGAAAAGTATACAATTTACCATGGCATAGTGAAAATCCAAATTACACAACCAATGACCATGGGACAAGTTGCAACACATCACACATGTCATTTTGAGAGTGTGTGAGCTGTCAATGAGCTGTCACAGGGCTTGAGTGAAAAGACCATTTTGCCCTTGCTTAAGAAAAGTGGAATTTTGCTAATTACATGTCATTTTGCTAATTGGTGATTTAGAGCTTGATTAGTGGGAAGTACTTAATCCTAATCATAACAAACTTCTGATCAGAAATCACAATTCACAAAGATTCAACCACTTTTCCCTCCAAATTCTCCAAAATTCTCAAGAACACACAAGAACAAAATTGGATCAAACTCTTCCAATTCTTCATCAAATCACGAATTTCTTTTTGATTCAATCTCCATTCATCTTCTTCTTCGACTGTTTTGGAAGATCAACATCAAAATCTCCACGAATCGCCACTGTCCATTCTTGATTCAACCATGGCATTTGAAGATTCCTTCCATTAGAAGCTACATTGGATCAACCTAACACCTCCTGTCAACATCCTAAAGCTCATACTCCATCTGTTTTGGACTTTTACGCGCAAAGAACACACGAATCATCACTGCCTTCGAATTAAGGTGCCAAATCGAATCTCATGATTTTGTTAATTGTTGTATGCGTTTTGTAGTGTGTTTGACATAGATTATCATGATGCCTTTAGTTTTGGAAATGGTGAACCATAAGATAAGTTATGTTGATTCAAAGATTTGAGAGCAAAACCTAATTCGATCGATCCGGTTTATACAGTTAGATTTAGGTTGATTAGGTTACATATTCGTGATCCTCACACTTAGACCTTTCCAACCATATTCCGTTTGTGAGATTTGGTTGAGAAATGAGCGAAGTCGAATTTGGAAGGTGATGATGAACTTGAACACGGCAATGGAGGCGTTTTTCTGGAAATTTTCCCGTGCTGGATCTTCCTTCAGCGCTTTTCAAATTCAAAACATGTTTAGCGCCAATCTGGACCAATCACACGCCGACACCTCAATTAATGAAACTGTGTCGTTTTGCCTTGGCCAGGGATAATTACAACATTGCCATTGGATCTAATTAATTAAATAAAACATTTCAATAATTATTCACATAATTCATTTAATCTTAGAAATTCATAAAAAAATATTGGCTAATCAGAAAATTATGAGAGTTTTTTTGTTAGTTTCCAATTTCTCTCTAGTTTTTTATAGGCATGGTTTCACAAGTTGTGCTTGGAGAAATGTTGACCTGGCCTATTGATCTTTGACTTGTGTGTATTTTTTACATGTTTTTCCATTTTCATTGTGAAATGCTCATACATTTAAAGAAATGATTGAAATTTTTTGTGCTCATTCTGGACATGTTGATGGTGATTTCCATATAAAGTTTGTGATTTTTGGATACCTGATGATTGAGATATGATTTTTTGAATCTAGGTGTGACAATTTGTGTCACACCTAGCTAGGTCAACTTCATGAATTTGTTTGCATGACCTATGATTGTTGGATTGGATTGAAATTTTGTATGAATGATCATTGATATGTTGAGATGTCTTGTGAATTTTTCTGGATTTTTCTATGGCATTTTCAATTTGATTGATATTTTTCTTCTCTGTTGGTTCATTGTGCAAGCTTGTATGACACATGTTTGTATATCTTGTGTGAAATTCTCATATGGTTTTGGATGAATGTGAAATTTGGTATGCTGGTTGTAGACACATTGTAGGACATCACTGTTTTGGTCCCATTCATTTATTAATTGTTCTCACTCTGTTATGAATTTTTGAAGTGAATGCATGTGTTGATACCTTGAATTGGCTTGAATAATTGTGTCTGGATTTCTTGATTTTCATTGACCTAGCTCCTTTTGTCCAATTGAGCTGAAAATTGACATGCTATACCTTGAATATGTCCTGTTTATGTGTGAATTATTTGAGGATTTTTGGAATTATTTTGGTATGCTTTTGATGGAATTCATTCTGTTTGGACATTGGATGTTGCATTTGACCTAGTTTGTACCAAATTGGTCATGAAATGAATATGGTGAATGATATGAGTATGGGATCAATTGCATTTGCTTTCTATTTGCATTAAGTTGATTTTGGTTGAGAATTACTTGCTGTTTAGATTTTTTTCTCACTTTTGGACCCTAGGCTTGGCCTAGTGGTCTAGTTTCTCACATTTGGATTGACTTTTCAGGATGAAATGCATGATGCTTAAGGAGAATGCTTCAAGTCAATTAAATTGAGATTGTTGGATGTTTTGAACTAACTTGACTTTGTTTTGTAGGTTGTGAAGCTTGAGCTTGAGCTTATAGCTTGCACTTGTGTGCATTAACTTGTGTTGTCTGTAACTGATTAACCATTTGCTATTTACTGTTGGTTTGTCTGAGTACTGATGATACTTGATTGATTTCAGGTACATTAAGTTGCTTACAGTTCTTTAAGAACTTGCTTGCTGCTGCTTGGTTTTTAAACCACTTGAGGTAGGACTTCTATTCTTCATGTAGTCTGGAAGACCTGGCCTGTTACTTGGCCAGGCAACTGTCTGAAGTCCTCCTTAAGAGGCGATGTTTGTGGTTGTTTACATTTGTGCCAAGCAGGTAAAGACCTCTATGAGGCAATTGGTGGATCAAAGGGATATGCAATCTATCCCCCACTATTCTGTGAGTCGTCCCTCTGCTCACACGGCTGTGTGTTGATGCATTGGGACACAAACCCAAGATCTTGTGCTGTTGCACAATCGAGTCAGAGTCTTTGAGCGTAGAAGGGTCCCTCCATTCTGGACCCACGCTCCTTTGTCTAAAAGCTCTCCCTGGCCAGGGATAAGAGCTGTGAGGTCTCATCCTCACTTTGTAACACCCTTCTAAGATACCCCAAATATTTAATTAAAACAACATATAAAACTCAGAGTAATTATGCAGTTAAGGGTGTCACACACAAACACTGCACAACATTCAACAATATAACGGTCATGCTCTTTTATTAATTCAAAACATAACATTTGCATAAAACGCAGCGGATATAAATCTCATCATTCATGTAAAATGGTTCACAACCAACAATAAAACATTTAAAACAAGTTAAAACATCCCATCCCGATGTTACATCTATCAGAGCACGACCCACTAAGGAGACTACACTAGACTCCAAGCATTAGCTTCTACTCAACTCATTGCTCGTTACCTGAAAAATAGTGTAAGGGTGAGTTCCTCAATCGATATAATAAGCATTATAAAATATCATGTAATGCTAAGTAATTAACACATTTCATCACCCAAATCAGATTACACATTCAGCAACAGCAATATCAACTCAATTATACTCAACATCAACACAACACACAACTCACAACATACGTATAATACTGGAATACATCCATTCATATTATACGCCATACATCAATTATGCAATGAGACTCCATGCATGCGGTACCGACTATTTGTGAACATATAGCTCACCTCACCGTCCAAATCCAGGCACGGCTACCAAGCCCACTAGTCCCACTCATTTGAGACCTAGTGACTCACTCACTAATTCCTCACCATGGGAATTAGCTACCACCCCAAATGGGCCATGCTATGCACGCTAATCACCTAGCATGCAAACAATCAACAACAGTCCAAAATGACTAACTCACTAATTCCTCACCATGGGAATTAGCTACCACCCTAAAGGCCACAATATGCATGCTAATCATCTAGCAATGCAACATCAACAACAAAATCCACAATGGACATTAGGCTTACACTCTAAGCCATACAACAGTTCATTCACAATTTCATACATAACATGTACATTTCACAACATTTTGCATACCATCAACCATCATCAACACATGTATCAAAACATCCTATCAGGTTAAATAATCAACCACAGTATTAGCACACTCTACTAATACCTATACTGCTCAAAATAGCGGGAATTAATCCCTATCACATCATACGCCACTATAGGCCAAACATCAATTATGTACACAACATTAAAATGTCCATTTTCCCACTTTTCAACAGTGTTAACCGGTTAACGCCCTGGGTTAACCGGTTAACGCAGCACAAACACACTTTCTGTCAAAACGCAATAGTGTTAACCGGTTAACACCCTGGGTTAACCGGTTAACGCAGGCAAAACAGCACTAATTTCACAATTCGCAACAGTGTTAACCGGTTAACACCCTGGGTTAACCGGTTAACGCAGACAAAACAGCAGTCCTGCGCTAACACAAAGCAGAATGCAGAATTCTCCGCATTTTCCGCCGTTGGAGGACTTCCGGACCTCCGATTCCAATCCCGTAAAAAGCTATACGTTCGGAATTTCACAACTAACCCAACCACAGATTCGATTACAGTCTAAATACAATTTATCCAACATAATTCTTCAGCATCAACAATCCCAATTAGGGTCAAATCAACGGCTTATCACTACCCATTACATATTATCCCATAATACCCATTAATCGACGATAAACCCCCCTTACCTGAGTTAATCCGGCGAATCTTTAAGCTCCAAGCTCTTCTCTTCTCCAACCTTCTTCCTCTTGCTCTGCCTCTTTGCCCTTTTCCTCTTTCACGATCGCTTCTCTGCTTTTCACGTAAAAACCTTTTTACTCCAAATGGGCTCTTTTCCTTCTTTCCAACTTATATATTTTCCAATAATAATAATAATCCAATAATAATAATAAAATTTCCAATTATTTAATTAAATTAATAAATATATTATTAACTCAATTTAAATAATTATTTTATTATTATCGGGGTGTTACAACTCTCCCCCACTAAAAGAGTTTTCGTCCTCGAAAACATACCTCAATCGAATAACTCCGGATAAGACTCCTTCATCTGACTCTCCAGTTCCCAAGTCACATTGCCACCTGCTGGTCCTCCCCAAGCTACCTTCACCAAGGCAATCTCTTTACCCCGCAACTGCTTCAACTCTCGATCCTCGATCCTCATAGGTGACGTTTCAATAGTCAGGTTATCTCTCACCTGTACATCATCTACTTGGACTACATGTGACGGATCATGAATGTACCTCCTCAACTGAGACACATGAAAAACCTCATGCAAATTCGCAAGCGACGGCGGTAAAGCGATACGATAGGCTACTTCCCCTATCCTCTCCAAAATCTGATAAGGACCAATAAATCGAGGTGTCAACTTCTTCGACTTCAAAGCTCGACCAACACCAGTTATCGGAGTGACACGAAGAAACACATGATCTCCCTCTTGGAACTCAAGTGACTTCCTTCTCTTGTCGTGATAACTCTTCTGACGACTCTGAGCAATTTTCATCTTCTCCTGAATCATCTTAATCTTTTCCGTAGTTTGTTGAACAATCTCCGGTCCAACCACAACACTCTCACCGGACTCATACCAACATAAAGGTGTCCGACATCTCCTACCATACAAAGCTTCAAACGGTGCCATACCAATGCTCGAATGAAAACTATTGTTGTAGGTAAACTCAATCAAAGGTAAATAACAATCCCAAGCACCTCCTTTTTCCAAAACACAAGCCCTCAAAAGATCCTCTAGTGACTGAATCGTCCTCTCAGTCTGACCATCAGTCTGCGGATGATATGCAGAACTCAATCTCAGCTTAGTTCCCAAAGCCCTCTGCAAACCTTCCCAGAACTTCGATGTAAATCTAGGATCTCTGTCCGAAACAATACTCGACGGAATACCATGCAAACTTACAATCTTCTCAATATACAACTCCGCCAATCTCTCTAACGGATAATCCATTCTGATCGGAATGAAATGAGCCGACTTTGTCAATCTGTCAACAATCACCCAAATGGCTTCAAAATTCTTAATTGTCCTTGGCAAACCAGATACAAAATCCATACTGATACTATCCCACTTCCACTCTGGAATAGTCAACGGTTGCATTAGCCCAGACGGCTTCTGATGCTCAATCTTTGACTTCTGACAAGTCAAACAGGAATAAACAAAACTCGCAATTTCTTTCTTCATTCCCGGCCACCAAAATAACTTTTTCAAATCATGATACATCTTCGTAGCTCCCGGATGAATACTCAGGCCACTACGATGTCCTTCCTCAAGAATACTCTTCTTAAGTTCGGTAACGTCCGGAATACACACCCGATTGCCAAATTTCAAAACACCATTCTCATCAACTCTGAATTCACCACCTTGACCTTGATTCACTAAAGTCAACTTATCAACCAAAAGCATATCGGATTTCTGACCCTCTCTAATCTCATCCAGAATACCACTCGTTAATTTCAACATTCCCAATTTAACACTGTTGTGAGTACTCTCACACACCAAACTCAAGTCTCTAAACTGCTCAATTAAATCCCATTCTCTAACCATTAACATAGACATATGCAATGATTTCCGACTCAATGCATCAGCCACTACGTTTGCTTTACCCGGATGGTAATTCAAACCAAAGTCATAATCTTTCAGAAACTCTAACCATCTCCTCTGTCTCATATTCAGCTCTTTCTGATCAAACAAATACTTTAAACTTTTATGGTCACTGAAAACCTCAAATCTTGACCCATACAAGTAATGCCTCCATAATTTCAGAACAAATACCACAGCTGCCAACTCTAAATCGTGTGTCGGATAGTTCCTCTCATGAACCCTCAGTTGTCTCGAAGCATAAGCTATAACCTGCTTATTCTGCATCAACACACCACCCAAACCCAACAATGAAGCATCACAGTAAACCTCAAATGATTCCGACGAACTCGGTAATATCAGAATAGGAGCAGTAGTTAACCTTCTCTTTAACTCTTGGAAACCTTCTTCACATTTTGAGTCCCAAACAAACGCTTGCCCCTTTCTAGTCAACATCGTCAACGGTAACGCCAACTTAGAAAATCCCTCAATGAACTTCCTATAATAACCAGCCAAACCAAGAAAACTTCGAATCTCAGCAACAGACTTCGGAGCTTCCCACTTAGACACCGCTTCTATCTTAGAAGGATCAACAGCAACACCACCTCTTGAAATCACATGACCAAGAAAACTAACCTCTTCTAACCAAAATTCACACTTAGACAGTTTAGCAAATAACTTCTTTTCTCGTAGAACTCCTAAAACCACTCTCAAATGCTCAGCATGCTCTTCTTCAGATTTCGAATACACCAAAATGTCATCAATAAACACCACAACAAACTTGTCTAGGTACGGATGGAAAATCCTATTCATATACTCCATAAATACTCCAGGCGCATTAGTCACACCAAAAGGCATTACAGAATACTCATAATGTCCATACCTTGTTCTGAAAGCAGTCTTCTGAATATCCTCAGTTTTCACACGTATCTGATGATACCCAGATCTCAAATCTATCTTGCTGAACACACTCGCACCAACCAACTGATCCATCAAATCATCAATCCTCGGCAAAGGATACCGATTCTTGATCGTCACTTTATTCAGTTGCCTGTAGTCCACACACAACCTCATAGTACCTTCTTTCTTCTTAACCAATAACACTGGTGCACCCCACGGTGACACACTCGGACAAATAAATTTCTTATCCAACAGATCTTCCAGCTGACTCTTCAATTCAGCTAACTCAACAGCAGACATACGATACGGAGCCATCGATATCGGTCTAGTACCAGGTACCAAATCAATCGAGAACTCAACTTCACGCTCTGGCGGTAATTCATTCACTTCTTCTGGAAACACGTCAGGAAAATCACACACCACAGCTAGATCGCCAATCACCAGTTTATCTTTAGTCTCTAAAGTCGCTAGCAGCATAAACAATTCTGCCCCATCTGCTACTTCCTCATTCACCTGCCTTGCTGATAGAAACAAACTCTTTCCTTCCTCAATCTCAGGAAATATCACAGTCTTATCAAAACAATTGATAGAAACTCGGTTAAACACCAACCAGTTCATACCCAAGATAATGTCAATCTGCACAAGTGGAAGACACACAAGGTCTATCCCGAAGTCTCTACCAAAAATACTCAAAGGACAATTCAAACAAACTGAAGTAGTAGTCACTGAACCCTTCGCAGGAGTATCAATCACCATACTACCATGCATCTCAGATATCTCTAACTTAAGTTTCACAGCACAATCCAAAGATATAAAGGAATGAGTAGCACCGGTGTCAATAATAGCTACAAGAGGAAAGCCATTAATATAACACGTACCTCGGATCAAACGATCATCTGCAAAAGTCTCAGAACCCGATAAAGCAAAGACCTTGCCTCCTGACTGATTCTCTTTCTTCGGCTTAGGACACTGTGGACTGATATGACCCACCTCTCCACAGTTGAAGCAAGTCACAGTCTTCAACCGACACTCTGCAGCCAAATGACCACCTTTGCCACACTTGAAACATTTCTTCTCAGCACTGGTACACTCATGGATACGATGTCCAGCCTGACCACATCTGTAACACTTGGCAGGAGCACTAGAGTCTCCCCCACTAGGCCTCTTCATCCCACTCTGACTCTGGAAACCTTTGCCAGCTGCATACGGTTTCCCACGATCATTCTGATTCTTGCCTCTTCTATCAACCCTTTGCTGATAGCTCTCTGCTCTGGCTTTGGAATCCTGTTCAAAAATCCTGCAACAGTCAACCAAGTCAGAAAACACTCTGATCCGCTGATATCCAATAGCCTGTTTGATCTCGGGACGCAACCCGTTCTCAAACTTCACACATTTCGAAAATTCTCCAGCAGCCTCATTATAGGGAGTATAATACTTTGACAGCTCTGTGAACTTAGCAGCATACTCAGTAACAGACTTGTTACCCTGCTTCAACTCTAAGAACTCTATCTCTTTCTTTCCTCTGACATCCTCTGGAAAGTACTTCCTTAGGAATCTCTCTCTGAACACAACCCAAGTGATCTCAACATTTCCAGCAGATTCCAACTCAGTGCGGGTAGCAACCCACCAATCATCAGCTTCCTCTGACAGCATATGCGTACCGAACCTGACCTTCTGGTTATCGGCACACTCAGTTACTCGGAAGATTCTCTCGATCTCCTTCAACCACTTCTGAGCGCCATCTGGATCGTATGCTCCCTTGAACATTGGAGGATTGTTCTTCTGGAACTCACTCAGTTGACGAGCAGCTCCCATTCCCACAACATTTGGATTCCCTCCAAGTACTCCAGCTAGCATACCCAGAGCCTCAGCAATCGCAGCATCATCTCTACCTCTTCCAGCCATCTCTATTCTGAAAACCCAACAAGCTAAAATAATAAGTACTGATAGGGTTACACAACACCTATCCCGTACAGGGGAACAAAATAATTACGACTCGACTCGACCGACTATGCTCTGATACCACTAATGTAACACCCTTCTAAGATACCCCAAATATTTAATTAAAACAACATATAAAACTCAGAGTAATTATGCAGTTAAGGGTGTCACACACAAACACTGCACAACATTCAACAATATAACGGTCATGCTCTTTTATTAATTCAAAACATAACATTTGCATAAAACGCAGCGGATATAAATCTCATCATTCATGTAAAATGGTTCACAACCAACAATAAAACATTTAAAACAAGTTAAAACATCCCATCCCGATGTTACATCTATCAGAGCACGACCCACTAAGGAGACTACACTAGACTCCAAGCATTAGCTTCTACTCAACTCATTGCTCGTTACCTGAAAAATAGTGTAAGGGTGAGTTCCTCAATCGATATAATAAGCATTATAAAATATCATGTAATGCTAAGTAATTAACACATTTCATCACCCAAATCAGATTACACATTCAGCAACAGCAATATCAACTCAATTATACTCAACATCAACACAACACACAACTCACAACATACGTATAATACTGGAATACATCCATTCATATTATACGCCATACATCAATTATGCAATGAGACTCCATGCATGCGGTACCGACTATTTGTGAACATATAGCTCACCTCACCGTCCAAATCCAGGCACGGCTACCAAGCCCACTAGTCCCACTCATTTGAGACCTAGTGACTCACTCACTAATTCCTCACCATGGGAATTAGCTACCACCCCAAATGGGCCATGCTATGCACGCTAATCACCTAGCATGCAAACAATCAACAACAGTCCAAAATGACTAACTCACTAATTCCTCACCATGGGAATTAGCTACCACCCTAAAGGCCACAATATGCATGCTAATCATCTAGCAATGCAACATCAACAACAAAATCCACAATGGACATTAGGCTTACACTCTAAGCCATACAACAGTTCATTCACAATTTCATACATAACATGTACATTTCACAACATTTTGCATACCATCAACCATCATCAACACATGTATCAAAACATCCTATCAGGTTAAATAATCAACCACAGTATTAGCACACTCTACTAATACCTATACTGCTCAAAATAGCGGGAATTAATCCCTATCACATCATACGCCACTATAGGCCAAACATCAATTATGTACACAACATTAAAATGTCCATTTTCCCACTTTTCAACAGTGTTAACCGGTTAACGCCCTGGGTTAACCGGTTAACGCAGCACAAACACACTTTCTGTCAAAACGCAACAGTGTTAACCGGTTAACACCCTGGGTTAACCGGTTAACGCAGGCAAAACAACACTAATTTCACAATTCGCAACAGTGTTAACCGGTTAACACCCTGGGTTAACCGGTTAACGCAGACAAAACAGCAGTCCTGCGCTAACACAAAGCAGAATGCAGAATTCTCCGCATTTTCCGCCGTTGGAGGACTTCCGGACCTCCGATTCCAATCCCGTAAAAAGCTATACGTTCGGAATTTCACAACTAACCCAACCACAGATTCGATTACAGTCTAAATACAATTTATCCAACATAATTCTTCAGCATCAACAATCCCAATTAGGGTCAAATCAACGGCTTATCACTACCCATTACATATTATCCCATAATACCCATTAATCGACGATAAACCCCCCTTACCTGAGTTAATCCGGCGAATCTTTAAGCTCCAAGCTCTTCTCTTCTCTAACCTTCTTCCTCTTGCTCTGCCTCTTTGCCCTTTTCCTCTTTCACGATCGCTTCTCTGCTTTTCACGTAAAAACCTTTTTACTCCAAATGGGCTCTTTTCCTTCTTTCCAACTTATATATTTTCCAATAATAATAATAATCCAATAATAATAATAATAAAATTTCCAATTATTTAATTAAATTAATAAATATATTATTAACTCAATTTAAATAATTATTTTATTATTATCGGGGTGTTACACACTTCACCCTTTCATCTGCTTCACCTTAGCCTCGTAATGGCAAGGTTAAGAGCGAATACTACCCATGTACAGATGACTTGTTTCGGCAGTCAAACCCATTGTGTGAGCCTCACTTGATTGGTTATAGTGTGTGGTATGTGAATATTTGCTTGAAATGCTTGTTTTGATTTGTATGCTTGTATGCTCGCTTTCTTCCTGGATAGGATTAGCTTGCAGTTGTGCAAGTAGGTAGAAACCTGAACATAGGGTAATGATGCATGACAACACTAGGCTCGAGTCCAGCTCCCTGGTAGTGTGTCTTCCCTTGGTTTCTGGCTAGTTTTTCTTTCCCTTGAGGGGGAACTACATCGCCCTGATCCTCGTGCCAGACGAGGTATGTAGGCAGGAGACCGTGCGAGGTCTCTCCGGGCACTTTTTTTTCTTTTTGTGTGTGTTTACTTGTTATCTTCTGGCGTGTGTTTTGGTTCGGATGCCGACGTAAGTCCAGTGATTGGCGGTCGGGCTCCCCGTTTGCCGTTTTGTGCGTGTTTTGGTTCGGATGCTGATGTAAGCCCAGTGATTGGCATTCAGGCTCCAGGTTTGCCTGTGTGTTTGTTTGTTTGTTTGGCGTGCGTGAGCCAAACTACAGTGGCTCTGATTCTCGTTCCAGACGAGATATGTAGGCATAGGATGCGATGTCCTATCGAGCTCCCTTCCCTTAACCCCACCTGTGTTGTCTTCGGTGCGTGTGTGTGTGTGATGTTTAGCAACCTTTTCTTTTTTAGAACGTGGATCCCGTCGAGTACGACGGACGTGAGGGGTGCTAATACCTTCCCCTTACGTAACCGACTCCCTTACCCTTTCTCTTTGGTCGCGAGACCATTTCCTTTCCAGGTTTCTCTGAGCGTTTCCTTTCCCTATTTTGGGATAAATAACGCGCAGTGGCGGCTCTGTGTTGTGTTTTTATTTGAGTCCCGCCGATTGTTTTTTCGCGGATGCGACACCTATCATACCACGATAGAGCTTCTGACAAACCTTTTTACTGACTTCCTCCTTTTCAAGAATGCATGTTGGATGCATGGGAGTCTTTGCAGAGTTGCATTCAGCCATGTCAAATTTCTTCAGAACATCTTTTATGTATTTGCTTTGATGAATGTACGTGACTTTTGAAGTTTGGTTAATTTGAATTCCTAGAAAGAACTTTAGTTCTTGCATTAAGCTCATTTCAAATTCTGCCTGCATTAACTCAGAAAATTCTTGACAAACAGAGGCGTTAGCTGAACCAAAAATGATATCATCAACGTATATCTGGCATATCATGAGATCATTGTTAAGGTTTTTACAGAAGAGTGTGGAGTCAACTTTCCCTCTGATAAAATTATGTTCCAGAAGGAAGTTACTTAACCGTTCATACCAAGCTCTGGGAGCTTGTTTAAGTCCATATAAAGATTTTTTAAGTTTAAAAACATGTTCTGGATAGTTTGGATTTTCAAAACCTGGAGGTTGGTTGACATACACTTCTTCTGATATATAACCATTAAGGAATGCAGTCTTGACATCCATTTGATATAATTTGATGGAGTGATTAATAGCGAAAGATACAAGAAGACGAATAGATTCTAACCTGGCGATTGGAGCAAAGGTTTCATTGTAGTCAATACCTTCTTGTTGACTGTAACCTTGAGCTACCCGTCGAGCTTTGTTTCTGACGACTTCTCCTTTCTCATTCAGCTTGTTTCTGAATACCCATCTGGTTCCGATGACGTGAGTGCCTCTGGGCTTGGGAACAAGATCCCATACATCGTTCTTTGTGAATTGATCTAATTCTTCTTGCATGGCTAGAACCCAGTCGTTGTCTTAAAGTGCCTCATCACATGAAGTAGGCTCGATCAGAGACACTAGTCCCAGAGGAGTCTCTTCAGAGGTCCTGAAGGTAGATCTGGTTCTGACAAGTTCGTCCTTGCTGCCCAGAATCAATTCTTCAGATATGTTGAGGCGACTTTTAGTTTTCTTTGGAATTAATGGAAGATTAATTTCCTCGGGATTTTGAGTAGCAGTTGCTTCTGGAGTTTTGTCAGATCCTGCAAGAGTGATTTCTAAATCTGCAAAATTTTCAACTAGCTTTGACTTTTCAGGGTCAAGCTTATCGTCAAATCTGACATGAATTGATTCTTCCACAATTTTGGTTTCTGTATTGTATACTTTGTAGCCTTTAGAGCGTTCTGAGTATCCTAACATAATACCTTTCTGTGCTTTGGAATCAAACTTGTTCAGATGTTCTTTAGTGTTTAAAATAAAGCAAGAACATCCAAATGGATGAAAATATGAAATGTTTGGTTTCCTTCCTTTACACAGTTCATAGGGAGTCTTTTCCAGAATAGGTCTTATGGAGATTCTATTCTGAATGTAACACGCTGTATTTACAGCTTCGGCCCAAAAGTGCTTAGCCACATTAGTTTCGTTGATCATAGTTCTGGCCATCTCTTGGAGTGTCCTATTCTTCCTCTCTACAACTCCATTTTGTTGTGGAGTTCTAGGGCAGGAGAAATCATGGGATATTCCATTAGAGTCAAATAATTCCTCAAAGGATTTATTTTCGAATTCCCCACCATGATCACTTCTGACTCTGATGATTTTAGAGTCAAATTCTTTTTGCACTTTGGAACAGAAACTAGTGAATACAGAGTGAGACTCACTCTTGTGCTTTAGGAATTTCACCCATGTCCAGCGGCTGAAATCATCAACAATGACTAGTCCATACTTCTTTCCATTGACTGATGTTGTTTTCACATGACCAAATAAGTCAATGTGGAGAAGTTCCAGAGGCTTAGAGGTAGAAACAAAATTTTTCTTTATGAAAGATGTTTTTGAAAATTTTCCTTTCTGACATGCTTCACACAGAGCATCTGAAGAGAACTTCAGTTTAGGTAGGCCTCTGACTAACTCAAGTTTATTTAGCTGAGATAGTTTCCTCATGCTAATGTGGCCCAAGCGTCTATGCCATACCCATTGCTCTTCGTGAACAGACATCAAACATTTCACATTTTGTTCTTTTAAATCAAAAAGATTAATTTTATAAATGTTGTTTTTCCTCTTGCCTGTGAATAGGACAAAACCATTGTTTTGATTTATGGCTTTACATGTTTTTTGATTAAAGATCACATCATAACCGTTATCACTTAATTGACTTATGGATAACAAATTATGCATTAATCCTTCCATGTAAAGAACATCAGATATAGAGGGAAGAGTACCATTACCAATAGTTCCGGAGCCTCTGATCCTTCCTTTCTGATCTCCTCTGAAGCCTACGAATCCAGCGTCTTTAAGTTCCAGGCTTTGGAACATAGACTTTCTTCCCGTCATGTGTCGCGAGCATCCAGAGTCCAGGTACCATGACTGGTGTTTGAACTTTGCTGCATAGGATATCTACAACATAAACAATCTTATCTTTTGGTACCTAGAGTCTCTTGGGTCCTTTCTGATTAGTTTTCCCAGAGTTTCTTATCACTTTGGGTTTTCTGGCATTTTCAAACTTTTTCTCTTGTGTGTGTAGAAGTTTAAGTTGGTCACTAGTAGAAGTTTCATCTTCCGTAGGATCATACCCAATTCCTTTTCTATTGTTCTGACTGACTCCATAAATCATGGATGCCATTACACTCCTTCCTATCCCATTTTTCAGAAACTTTTGAAAGGCTTTTTCGTATTTATAAATTATCGTATTTGAAGTTTGTGGAGCTTGAGATAACGCTTCTTCCAGTTTTAAACAATTTTTCTTTGCTGCATCTCTTTGTAATGTTAAAGATCTGTTTTCATCTTCTCGTTCTAGAATTGTCATCTCAAGTTTGCCACATTCTTCAAATTTTTCTTCAAGGCAGCCTTTTATTGCTTTAAACTTTTGTTTTAGTTTCTGATATGAGCTAAGAGTTTCAGACAAGCATGATTCTAGATCAGATCGAGAGAGTTCAGAAAATACCTCTTCAGATTCTTCATCTGAACTGTTCCTGGATGTGGTAGCCATGAATGCCACATTGGCCTGTTCATCAGAGTCAGATTCTGATGAGTCAGATTCACTATCATCCCAGGTAGCCATTAGTCCCTTCTTGGTTCTGAGGGGATTTTTCTTGAAGCTTTCTTTTCTGTAACTGTCTTTCTTTAGCTTGGGGCATTCATTCCTGTAGTGACCTGTTTCTTTACATTCATAACAAGTAACATCTTTGTTAGTTTTACCTTTTGAGGTTGATTCTGATTGTTCCCCTCTGGGTCTTGATCTTCTGAAGTTGTTGTTCCTCTTTTTCCAGAGTTGTTTAACTCTTCTGGTCAGGAGGGACAATTCTTCTTCATCATCAGAATCTTCCTGTTCAGAGTCATCCGCATCTTCTGTTTCAGCCTGGAAAGCTTTGTTCCTGTCAGATTTGCGCCTTTCAGATCTGGACTTTAATGCTACAGATTTGTTCTTCTTCTGAGGCTCATCTTCCTCTAGTTCTATCTCATGACTTCTGAGTGAGCTGACAAGTTCTTCCAGACTGATGTTGTTCAGATCCTTTGAAAGCTTTAGGGCAGTGACCATGGGTCTCCATTTCTTTGGCAAGCTTCTGACTATCTTTTTGACGTGGTCTGCAGTTGTGTATCCTTTGTCTAGAACTTTGAGACCTGCAATAAGAGTTTGGAATCTAGAGAACATTACCTCTATGGCTTCGTCGTCCTCCATTTTGAAGGCTTCATATTTTTGGATTAAAGCCAGAGCCTTTGTTTCTTTGACTTGAGAGTTTCCTTCATGAGTCATCCTCAGAGAGTCGAGTATGTCTTTAGCTGTTTCTCTGTTGGTAATTTTCTCATACTCGTTGTAAGATATGACATTGAGAAGTATCGTTCTGGCTTTGTGATGATTCTTGAATTCTCGCTTCTGATCATATGACATCTTACTTCTGGGGATTTCAGCTCCAGCATCTGTTACAAGAGGTTTGTATCCATCTGTGACAATGTCCCAGAGATCAGCGTCATAGCCTAGAAAGAAACTTTCAATTCTATCTTTCCAGTAATCGAATTTCTCTCCATCAAAGACAGGAGGCTTAACATTGTAACTGTCTCTCTCATTTGTGTGGGCCATAGTTTTTCTCATTCTGGATCTCTCTACACTGTTAAGTGTTTGATTAGAAAATCAATAACATAGCCGAAGCTCTGATACCAATTGAAGGTGAGAAAAACAAGAAAGGGGGGTTTGAATTTTTTTGGAAAATAAGCGCTTTTTTAGAATAAGACCACACAGGATTTTATACTGGTTCGCTTATAACACAAAGCTACTCCAGTCCACCCGGCCAAGGTGATTTCTCCTTCAAAAAGGACTTAATCCACTAATCTTGAAAGATTGTTTACAACCAACGTCTAAGAGAAGGATCTCTTAGTCCTCTCAAGTATACAGACTGCGCAGAGTCACTTGAGGAATATAAAGCAATTTAGATAAAAACAGAATTTGTAATCTAGAGTGCTTCTAGGATAAAGCAAGTATTACAACAGTAAGAGCAAGTAGAATGTTTCACGTTCTGAGCAAAAGCTCCTGAAAGATTGAGAGAGAGAAGGAATATTTCTGTGCGTTCAGGTGTGTCTCTCAATGGTGTTTGTCGTCCTTTATATAGAGGTGAAATATGACCGTTTGTAGTGATGGTAGATATTTTGTCTTGATGAGAGTTTAATGCCATAACTTCTGTTGTTTCTTGCCAAAACAAATTTGTCTCCCTGGATAAATTCTTTCCAGATATAGTTTCTTTCCTTTTGAAGTTGTAGTTGTCGTTACTCTTTCTGGATAAGGAATTTCTTTCTCAGAGGTTGCGCTGCTTGTTAATCTGAGATCCTTTAGATGAGACTTCAGAGCTTCTGATATTCTGTTATGCTGTTTCGCTCAGAGTCAGAACTTCTGGGGTGCGTTTCTTCTTTAGATGTTTCTGATCTTCTGGTGTTCTGCTAAGCTGTTGTATTTAGAGTCAGAACTTCTGAAGCACGTTCCTTCTTTAGATGCTTCTGATCTTCTTGTATCTGATTAGGTTCTGTATCTGATCAAAACTCAGATCCCTTTGTTTTTTGTTCAGAGTCCTGCACACTTAGAGAAAATTCGTTAGAGTGCCATTTTTTGTTTCATCCTTTGTTATCATCAAAATCCTGGAATCTGTTGTAGAACAATTTTTGTTCTTACAGAATATCCGTATAATGTTCTGATCGTGGGCCTGAAAGTTTACATTTCTAATATTTCATTTGTTTTTGGACACCATATTTCAACTCTTATATGGTAGGCAACACAAGTCTTTCGTACTTGATTAGAATTTATGGTATTCCCCTTTGATTATAAGAGGCCAAGGATTATGTTTTCTATTTAAATGAGTATTTGAGTTTAGAAGGCATTAAACATAGTCACAAGTAGTTAAACACATTGATATTTTTCTAGAATATTGTGTGGTACGGACATTTTGAACTTTTTACCTAACTTTCTTTTAATAAAAATGGAACGATACATTTCATCAACAATATAGAATATGAAAAACCTGGTTTTCTATTACTTTTTTCTTTTCCTTTTCCAGTTTTTTCTTCTAGGCTAGGTTTGTGTCCAATAGTTTTCTAATTTATATTTTTTCTTCAGGTGAAATTTTTACCAAAGTTATGACCCTAGTATGGTTTGATTGTTGAATGACATATATTGAGATTTTTCGAAATACTCTTTTTCAAAAAACTATATCATTTTTCCTTAAAACTTCCTAAAAAATGATTTAATTATAGTTTACTCTAAAGTATTGGTTGTTATTGCAATCTCGTTTGTTATAAATTAAAATACTACAAGTGATATTCATTAACTTATTTGTTCATTTTTGTACTATTTTAACATATTAAAAGTCACATGTTTTTTTCACACAAAAAAAAGTCTCTTAATAAAGTTATTATATGAGAAGTTAGCGAAAATAATATCAATATAATGTTTCTTTTGGTATTTTACGCATATTCATTATATTAATTTTAAAAAGAAGTTCATTTTGATTTTAATGTTTCTAAACTTATTTTAATATCGTTCTTTGAGAACACCGAAAATTATTTTAATATCTTTTATTATAAATTACATGGTAATCATTACATTCATTAAGAATTTTCTTAAATGTGATAAAGTTTATAATATTAAAAAACAAATAATGACATAGTATATAAACATAAATTTGTAGATGTATAGCATAATTCCAAAGTAGCACTCCAGGCAAATTCAATGTTATGAATTTTGGGTTCGACTCCCAGCTTTGGGGAAAAACTCATGTTTTATTCTTTTGAATATTTATTCTTCTTAACTCATGTATTTTCAATTTAAAAAGTTTCCTATAAAAAATAAATTTGAAAAAGCTATTATTAATAGCCTGCAGTTTAAACAACGCATTTTTGTAAAAATCATAAGTAATTTGTTTATAAACTTAATAATTCATAATAGATTTTTTTTAATTATCAACAATTAATGTTATGTTGGATTCTCCTCTCTTAAATTTCATTAAATAGTTAAACCTATCTAGATTATTCTATACCTTAATATTTAAACACACATTTATTATAATAAAAATAGATTTATGAAAATAAAAATATGTTGTAACTATATACTAAACTTCATAGTTTATCCATTATTGAAATTTAAATCTTTAAATTTATATTTAATGTTTGTAAAATATGCCAAATAATTTTTTAAACAAGGAACTCATTTTCCTCAATGGTGTGAATCATTATGTTCTTTTGTGTTAGTTTTTATAATTTAAAGAACTCGACGAACAAACAAATCACAACATATTAGACTACACGCCTATTATGGCTGTTTCACTTCCATGATAAAATTAATTATTCATGCAAAAGTATTTGAGAGGTTAATTGAAATAGTTGTCCTAAACCAACTAGCTTTGAATGGTGCAAAAAACCTGTTTAAATTCAAATTTTATATTTCAAATAGTTATTGTACGACAAAGAAATAGTAAATTGTGAAAGTTTGTCTTGATTTAAAGCTATACATTTAAATCCATGTTTTTACCAATGTATCTTTTTTTATCAAATTGTGGGTGCATTGATTTTATTTGCCAATTGTTTAGGAGTTCTTAGCACCATAACGCTTTAATGCATACACGACCTTAACCAATTCCTCTCTTAGTCATCAGAACAAAAACTATAGTTATATATTATATTGAGAATATATTGGAAATTGGATATCGATGTGTTAGGAAATCGTTTATGCAAGTCTCAAAGAACACATGTGATATATTGTTGAACTATTTGCCTACACTTTGCTTCAAGGATGACGTTATTGTGATTAAATTTTAGAAATCGGAATATGTTGCAAGGTTTTGAAGTTTCATTATTTCGTTAATGGATGATTTAAGATGCAGAAATGAGACATTCCTCATGGTCTTGATCCCTTGCATACGGAACAATATTATGAAGATTCTGGGAAAATGATCACTCGCTCGATCGGTGACAATTTTTGTGTTCATGTGTTTAATATTAAATATTCGTATAATGTTCTGATCGGGGGCCTGGAAGTTTACATTTCTAATATTTCATTTGTTTTTGGACACCATATTTCAACTCTTATATGGTAGGCAACACAAGTCTTTCGTACTTGATTAGAATTTATGGTATTCCCCTTTGATTATAAGAGGCCAAGGATTATGTTTTCTATTTAAATGAGTATTTGAGTTTAGAAGGCATTAAACGTAGTCACAAGTAGTTAAACACATTGATATTTTTCTAGAATATTGTGTGGTACGGACATTTTGTACTTTTTACCTAACTTTCTTTTAATAAAAATGGAACGATACATTTCATCAACAATATAGAATATGAAAAACCTGGTTTTCTATTACTTTTTTCTTTTCCTTTTCCAGTTTTTTCTTCTAGGCTAGGTTTGTGTCCAATAGTTTTCTAATTTATATTTTTTCTTCAGGTGAAATTTTTACCAAAGTTATGACCCTAGTATGGTTTGATTGTTGAATGACATATATTGAGATTTTTCGAAATACTCTTTTTCAAAAAACTATATCATTTTTCCTTAAAACTTCCTAAAAAACGATTTAATTATAGTTTACTCTAAAGTATTGGTTGTTATTGCAATCTCGTTTGTTATAAATTAAAATACTACAAGTGATATTCATTAACTTATTTGTTCATTTTTGTACTATTTTAACATATTAAAAGTCACATGTTTTTTTCACACAAAAATAGTCTCTTAATAAAGTTATTATATGAGAAGTTAGCGAAAATAATATCAATATAATGTTTCTTTTGGTATTTTACGCATATTCGTTATATTAATTTTAATAAGAAGTTCATTTTGATTTTAATTTTTCTAAACTTATTTTAATATCGTTCTTTGAGAAGCCCGAAAATTATTTTAATATCTTTTATTATAAATTACACGGTAATCATTACATTCATTAAGAATTTTCTTAAATGTGATAAAGTTTATAATATTAAAAAACAAATAATGGTATAGTATATAAACATAAATTTGTAGATGTATAGCATAATTCCAAAGTAGCACTCCAGGCAAATTCAATGTTATGAATTCTGGGTTCCACTCCCAGCTTTGGAGAAAAATTCATGTTTTATTGTTTTGAATATTTTTTTCTTCTTAACTCATGTATTTTCAATTTAAAAAGTTTCCTATAAAAAATAAATTTAATAAAACTATTATTAATAGCCTGCAGTTTAAACAACGCATTTTTGTAAAAATCCAAAGTAATTTGTTTATGAACTTAATAATTCATAATAGATTTTTATTAATTATGAACAATTAATGTTATGTTGGGTTCTCCTCCCTTAAATTTCATTAAATAGTTAAACCTATCTAGATTATTCTATACCTTAATATTTAAACAGACATTTATTATAATAAAAATAGATTTATAGAAATAAAAATATGTTGTAACTATATACAAAACTTCATAGTTTATCCATTATTGAAATTTAAATCTTTAAATTTATATTTAATGTTTGTAAAATATGCCAAATAATTTTTTAAACAAGGAACTCAATTTCCTCAATGGTGTGAATCATTATGTTCTTTTTTGTTAGTTTTTATAATTTAAAGAACTCGACGAACAAACAAATCACAACCTATTAGACTACACGCCTATTATGGCTGTTTCACTTCCATGATAAAATTAATTATTCATGCATAAGTATTTGAGAGGTTAATTGAAATAGTTGTCCTAAACCAACTAGCTTTGAATGGTGCAAAACACCTGTTTAAATTCAAATTTTATATTTCAAATAGTTATTGTACGACAAAGAAATAGTAAATTGTGAAAGTTTGTCTTGATTTAAAACTATACATTTCAATCAATGTTTTTACCAATGTATCTTTTTTATCAGGTTGTGGGTGTATTGATTTTAATTTTCAATTGTTTAGGAGTTCTTAGCACCATATCGCTTTAATGCATACACGACCTTAACCAATTCCTCTCTTAGTCATCAGAATAAAAACTATAGTTATATATTATATTGAGAATATATTGGAAATTGGATATCGATGTGTCAGGAAATCGTTTATGCAAGTCTCAAAGAACACATGTGATATATTGTTGAACTATTTGCCTACACTTTGCTTCAAGGGTGACGTTATTGTGATTAAATTTTAGAAATGGGAATATGTTGCAAGGTTTTGAAGTTTCATTATTTCATTAATGGATGATTTAAGATGCAGAAATGAGATTTTTCGAAATACTCTTTTTCAAAAAACTATATCATTTTTCCTTAAAACTTCCTAAAAAACGATTTAATTATAGTTTACTCTAAAGTATTGGATGTTATTGCAATCTCGTTTGTTATAAATTAAAATACTACAAGTGATATTCATTAACTTATTTGTTATTTTTTGTACTATTTTAACATATTAAAAGTCACATGTTTTTTTCACATAAAAAAAGTCTCTTAATAAAGTTTTTATATGAGAAGTTAGCAAAAATAATATCAATATAATGTTTCTTTTGGTATTTTATGCATATTCGTTATATTAATTTTAAAAAGAAGTTCATCTTGATTTTAATTTTTCTAAACTTATTTTAATATCGTTCTTTGAGAACACCGAAAATTATTTCAATATCTTTTATTATAAATTACACGGTAATCATTACATTCATTAACAAAGTTTTTAAATTTGATAAAGTTTATATTATTAAAAAAATAATAATGGTATAGTATATAAACATATACTTGTAGATGTATAGTATAATTCCAAAGTAGCACTCCAGGCAAATTCAATGTTATGAAATCTGGGTTCAACTCCCAGCTTTGGAGAGAAATTCATGTTTTATTCTTTTGAATATTTTTTTCTTCTTAATTCATGTATTTTCAATTTAAAAAGTTTCCTATAAAAAATAAATTTAATAAAGCTATTATTAATAGCCTGCAGTTTAAACAACGCATTTTTGTAAAAATCCAAAGTAATTTGTTTATGAACTTAATAATTCATAATAGCTTTTTATTAATTATCAACAATTAATGTTATGTTGGGTTCTCCTCCCTTAAATTTCATTAAATAGTTAAACCTATCTGGATTATTCTATACCTTAATATTTAAACACACATTTATTATAATAAAAATAGATTTATATAAATAAAAATATGTTGTAACAATATACAAAACTTCATAGTTTATCCATTATTGAAATTTAAATCTTTAAATTTATATTTAATGTTTGTAAAATATGCCAAATAATTTTTTAAGCAAGGAACTCATTTTCCTCAATGGTGTGAATCATTATGTTCTTTTTTGTTAGTTTTTACAATTTAAAGAACTCGACGAACAAACAAATCACAACCTATTAGACTACACGCCTATTATGGCTGTTTCACTTCCATAATAAAATTAATTATTCATGCAAAAGTATTTGAGAGGTTAATTGAAATAGTTGTCCTAAACCAACTAGCTTTGAATGGTGCAAAACACCTGTTTAAATTCAAATTTTATATTTCAAATAGTTATTGTACGACAAAGAAATAGTAAATTGTGAAAGTTTGTCTTGATTTAAAACTATACATTTAAATCCATGTTTTTACCAATGTATCTTTTTTATCAAGTTGTGGGTGTATTGATTTTAATTGCCAATTGTTTAGGAGTTCTTAGCACCATGTCGCTTTAATGCATACACGACCTTAACCAATTCCTCTCTTAGTCATCAGAACAAAAACTATAGTTATATATTATATTGAGAATATATTAGAAATTGGATATCGATGTGTCAGGAAATCGTTTATGCAAGTCTCAAAGAACACATGTGATATATTGTTGAACTATTTGCCTACACTTTGCTTCAAGGGTGACGTTATTGTGATTAAATTTTAGAAATGGGAATATGTTGCAAGGTTTTGAAGTTTCATTATTTCGTTAATGGATGATTTAAGATGCAGAAATGAGACATTTCTCACGGTCTTGATCCCTTGCATACGGAACAGTATTATGAAGATTTTGGGAAAATGATCACTCGCTCAATCGGTGACGATTTTTGTGTTCATGTGTTTTATATTGAATATTCGTATAATGTTCTGATCGGGGGCCTGAAAATTTACATTTCTAATATTTCATTTGTTTTTGGACACCATATTTCAACTCTTATATGGTAGGCAAAACAAGTCTTTCGTACTTGATTAGAATTTATGGTATTCCCCTTCGATTATAAGAGGCCAAGGATTATGTTTTCTATTTAAATGAGTATTTGAGTTTAGAAGGCATTAAACGTAGTCACAAATAGTTAAACACATTGATATTTTTCTAGAATATTGTGTGGAACGGACATTTTGAACTTTCTACCTAACTTTCTTTTAATAAAAATGGAACTATACATTTCATCGACAATATAGAGTATGAAAAACCTGGTTTTCAATTACTTTTTTCTTTTTCTTTTCCAATTTTTTCTTCTAGGTTAGGTTTGTGTCCAATAAGTTTTCTAATTTATATTTTTTCTTCAGGTGAAATTTTTACCAAAGTTATGACCCTAGTATGGTTTGATTGTTGAATGACATATATTGAGATTTTTCGAAATACTCTTTTTCAAAAAAATATAACATTTTTCCTTAAAACTTCCTAAAAAACGATTTAATTATAGTTTACTCTAAAGTATTGGCTGTTATTGCAATCTCGTTTGTTATAAATTAAAATACTACAAGTGATATTCATTAACTTATTTGTTCATTTTTGTACTATTTTAACATATTAAAAGTCACATGTTTTTTTCACATAAAAAAAGTCTCTTAATAAAGTTCTTATATGAGAAGTTAGCGAAAATAATATCAATATAATGTTTCTTTTGGTATTTTATGCATATTCGTTATATTAATTTTAAAAAGAAGTTCATTTTGATTTTAATTTTTCTAAACTTATTTTAATATCGTTCTTTGAGAACACCGAAAATTATTTCAATATCTTTTATTATAAATTACACGGTAATCATTACATTCATTAACAAAGTTTTTAAATTTGATAAAGTTTATAATATTAAAAAAATAATAATGGTATAGTATATAAACATATACTTGTAGATGTATAGCATAATTCCAAAGTAGCACTCCAGGCAAATTCATTGTTATGAATTCTGGGTTCAACTCCCAGTTTTGGAGAGAAATTCATTTTTATTCTTTTGAATATTTTTTTCTTCTTAATTCATGTATTTTCAATTTAAAATGTTTCCTATAAAAAATAAATTTAATAAAGCTATTATTAATAGCCTGCAGTTTAAACAACGCATTTTTGTAAAAATCCAAAGTAATTTGTTTATGAACTTAATAATTCATAATAGCTTTTTATTAATTATCAACAATTAATGTTATGTTGGGTTCTCCTCCCTTAAATTTCATTAAATAGTTAAACCTATCTAGATTATTCTATACCTTAATATTTAAACACACATTTATTATAATAAAAATAGATTTATATAAATAAAAATATGTTGTAACAATATACAAAACTTCATAGTTTATCCATTATTGAAATTTAAATCTTTAAATTTATATTTAATGTTTGTAAAATATGCCAAATAATTTTTTAAGCAAGGAACTCATTTTCCTCAATGGTGTGAATCATTATGCTCTTTTTTGTTAGTTTTTATAATTTAAAGAACTCGACGAACAAACAAATCACAACCTATTAGACTACACGCCTATTATGGCTGTTTCACTTCCATAATAAAATTAATTATTCATGCAAAAGTATTTGAGAGGTTAATTGAAATAGTTGTCCTAAACCAACTAGCTTTGAATGGTGCAAAACACCTGTTTAAATTCAAATTTTATATTTCAAATAGTTATTGTACGACAAAGAAATAGTAAATTGTGAAAGTTTGTCTTGATTGAAAACTATACATTTAAATCCATGTTTTTACCAATGTATCTTTTTTATCAAGTTGTGGGTGTATTGATTTTAATTGCCAATTGTTTAGGAGTTCTTAGCACCATATCGCTTTAATGCATACACGACCTTAACCAATTCCTCTCTTAGTCATCAGAACAAAAACTATAGTTATATATTATATTGAGAATATATTAGAAATTGGAATTCGATGTGTCAGGAAATCGTTTATGCAAGTCTCAAAGAACACATGTGATATATTGTTGAACTATTTGCCTACACTTTGCTTCAAGGGTGACGTTATTGTGATTAAATTTTAGAAATGGGAATATGTTGCAAGGTTTTGAAGTTTCATTATTTCGTTAATGGATGATTTAAGATGCAGAAATGAGACATTTCTCACGGTCTTGATCCCTTGCATACGGAACAGTATTATGAAGATTTTGGGAAAATGATCACTCGCTCAATCGGTGACGATTTTTGTGTTCATGTGTTTTATATTGAATATTCGTATAATGTTCTGATCGGGGGCCTGAAAATTTACATTTCTAATATTTCATTTGTTTTTGGACACCATATTTCAACTCTTATATGGTAGGCAACACAAGTCTTTCGTACTTGATTAGAATTTATGGTATTCCCCTTTGATTATAAGAGGCCAAGGATTATGTTTTCTATTTAAATGAGTATTTGAGTTTAGAAGGCATTAAACGTAGTCACAAATAGTTAAACACATTGATATTTTTCTAGAATATTGTGTGGAACGGACATTTTGAACTTTCTACCTAACTTTCTTTTAATAAAAATGGAACTATACATTTCATCGACAATATAGAGTATGAAAAACCTGGTTTTCAATTACTTTTTTCTTTTTCTTTTCCAATTTTTTCTTCTAGGTTAGGTTTGTGTCCAATAAGTTTTCTAATTTATATTTTTTCTTCAGGTGAAATTTTTACCAAAGTTATGACCCTAGTATGGTTTGATTGTTGAATGACATATATTGAGATTTTTCGAAATACTCTTTTTCAAAAAAATATATCATTTTTCCTTAAAACTTCCTAAAAAACGATTTAATTATAGTTTACTCTAAAGTATTGGCTGTTATTGCAATCTCGTTTGTTATAAATTAAAATACTACAAGTGATATTCATTAACTTATTTGTTCATTTTTGTACTATTTTAACATATTAAAAGTCACATGTTTTTTTCACATAAAAAAAGTCTCTTAATAAAGTTCTTATATGAGAAGTTAGCGAAAATAATATCAATATAATGTTTCTTTTGGTATTTTATGCATATTCGTTATATTAATTTTAAAAAGAAGTTCATTTTGATTTTAATTTTTCTAAACTTATTTTAATATCGTTCTTTGAGAACACCGAAAATTATTTCAATATCTTTTATTATAAATTACACGGTAATCATTACATTCATTAACAAAGTTTTTAAATTTGATAAAGTTTATAATATTAAAAAAATAATAATGGTATAGTATATAAACATATACTTGTAGATGTATAGCATAATTCCAAAGTAGCACTCCAGGCAAATTCATTGTTATGAATTCTGGGTTCAACTCCCAGTTTTGGAGAGAAATTCATTTTTTATTCTTTTGAATATTTTTTTCTTCTTAATTCATGTATTTTCAATTTAAAATGTTTCCTATAAAAAATAAATTTAATAAAGCTATTATTAATAGCCTGCAGTTTAAACAACGCATTTTTGTAAAAATCCAAAGTAATTTGTTTATGAACTTAATAATTCATAATAGCTTTTTATTAATTATCAACAATTAATGTTATGTTGGGTTCTCCTCCCTTAAATTTCATTAAATAGTTAAACCTATCTAGATTATTCTATACCTTAATATTTAAACACACATTTATTATAATAAAAATAGATTTATATAAATAAAAATATGTTGTAACAATATACAAAACTTCATAGTTTATCCATTATTGAAATTTAAATCTTTAAATTTATATTTAATGTTTGTAAAATATGCCAAATAATTTTTTAAGCAAGGAACTCATTTTCCTCAATGGTGTGAATCATTATGTTCTTTTTTGTTAGTTTTTATAATTTAAAGAACTCGACGAACAAACAAATCACAACCTATTAGACTACACGCCTATTATGGCTGTTTCACTTCCATAATAAAATTAATTATTCATGCAAAAGTATTTGAGAGGTTAATTGAAATAGTTGTCCTAAACCAACTAGCTTTGAATGGTGCAAAACACCTGTTTAAATTCAAATTTTATATTTCAAATAGTTATTGTACGACAAAGAAATAGTAAATTGTGAAAGTTTGTCTTGATTTAAAACTATACATTTAAATCCATGTTTTTACCAATGTATCTTTTTTATCAAGTTGTGGGTGTATTGATTTTAATTGCCAATTGTTTAGGAGTTCTTAGCACCATATCGCTTTAATGCATACACGACCTTAACCAATTCCTCTCTTAGTCATCAGAACAAAAACTATAGTTATATATTATATTGAGAATATATTAGAAATTGGATATCGATGTGTCAGGAAATCGTTTATGCAAGTCTCAAAGAACACATGTGATATATTGTTGAACTATTTGCCTACACTTTGCTTCAAGGGTGACGTTATTGTGATTAAATTTTAGAAATGGGAATATGTTGCAAGGTTTTGAAGTTTCATTATTTCGTTAATGGATGATTTAAGATGCAGAAATGAGACATTTCTCACGGTCTTGATCCCTTGCATACGGAACAGTATTATGAAGATTTTGGGAAAATGATCACTCGCTCAATCGGTGACGATTTTTGTGTTCATGTGTTTTATATTGAATATTCGTATAATGTTCTGATCGGGGGCCTGAAAATTTACATTTCTAATATTTCATTTGTTTTTGGACACCATATTTCAACTCTTATATGGTAGGCAACACAAGTCTTTCGTACTTGATTAGAATTTATGGTATTCCCCTTTGATTATAAGAGGCCAAGGATTATGTTTTCTATTTAAATGAGTATTTGAGTTTAGAAGGCATTAAACGTAGTCACAAATAGTTAAACACATTGATATTTTTCTAGAATATTGTGTGGAACGGACATTTTGAACTTTCTACCTAACTTTCTTTTAATAAAAATGGAACTATACATTTCATCGACAATATAGAGTATGAAAAACCTGGTTTTCAATTACTTTTTTCTTTTTCTTTTCCAATTTTTTCTTCTAGGTTAGGTTTGTGTCCAATAAGTTTTCTAATTTATATTTTTTCTTCAGGTGAAATTTTTACCAAAGTTATGACCCTAGTATGGTTTGATTGTTGAATGACATATATTGAGATTTTTCGAAATACTCTTTTTCAAAAAAATATATCATTTTTCCTTAAAACTTCCTAAAAAACGATTTAATTATAGTTTACTCTAAAGTATTGGCTGTTATTGCAATCTCGTTTGTTATAAATTAAAATACTACAAGTGATATTCATTAACTTATTTGTTCATTTTTGTACTATTTTAACATATTAAAAGTCACATGTTTTTTTCACATAAAAAAAGTCTCTTAATAAAGTTCTTATATGAGAAGTTAGCGAAAATAATATCAATATAATGTTTCTTTTGGTATTTTATGCATATTCGTTATATTAATTTTAAAAAGAAGTTCATTTTGATTTTAATTTTTCTAAACTTATTTTAATATCGTTCTTTGAGAACACCGAAAATTATTTCAATATCTTTTATTATAAATTACACGGTAATCATTACATTCATTAACAAAGTTTTTAAATTTGATAAAGTTTATAATATTAAAAAAATAATAATGGTATAGTATATAAACATATACTTGTAGATGTATAGCATAATTCCAAAGTAGCACTCCAGGCAAATTCATGTTATGAATTCTGGGTTCAACTCCCAGTTTTGGAGAGAAATTCATTTTTTATTCTTTTGAATATTTTTTTCTTCTTAATTCATGTATTTTCAATTTAAAATGTTTCCTATAAAAAATAAATTTAATAAAGCTATTATTAATAGCCTGCAGTTTAAACAACGCATTTTTGTAAAAATCCAAAGTAATTTGTTTATGAACTTAATAATTCATAATAGCTTTTTATTAATTATCAACAATTAATGTTATGTTGGGTTCTCCTCCCTTAAATTTCATTAAATAGTTAAACCTATCTAGATTATTCTATACCTTAATATTTAAACACACATTTATTATAATAAAAATAGATTTATATAAATAAAAATATGTTGTAACAATATACAAAACTTCATAGTTTATCCATTATTGAAATTTAAATCTTTAAATTTATATTTAATGTTTGTAAAATATGCCAAATAATTTTTTAAGCAAGGAACTCATTTTCCTCAATGGTGTGAATCATTATGTTCTTTTTTGTTAGTTTTTATAATTTAAAGAACTCGACGAACAAACAAATCACAACCTATTAGACTACACGCCTATTATGGCTGTTTCACTTCCATAATAAAATTAATTATTCATGCAAAAGTATTTGAGAGGTTAATTGAAATAGTTGTCCTAAACCAACTAGCTTTGAATGGTGCAAAACACCTGTTTAAATTCAAATTTTATATTTCAAATAGTTATTGTACGACAAAGAAATAGTAAATTGTGAAAGTTTGTCTTGATTGAAAACTATACATTTAAATCCATGTTTTTACCAATGTATCTTTTTTATCAAGTTGTGGGTGTATTGATTTTAATTGCCAATTGTTTAGGAGTTCTTAGCACCATATCGCTTTAATGCATACACGACCTTAACCAATTCCTCTCTTAGTCATCAGAACAAAAACTATAGTTATATATTATATTGAGAATATATTAGAAATTGGATATCGATGTGTCAGGAAATCGTTTATGCAAGTCTCAAAGAACACATGTGATATATTGTTGAACTATTTGCCTACACTTTGCTTCAAGGGTGACGTTATTGTGATTAAATTTTAGAAATGGGAATATGTTGCAAGGTTTTGAAGTTTCATTATTTCGTTAATGGATGATTTAAGATGCAGAAATGAGACATTTCTCACGGTCTTGATCCCTTGCATACGGAACAGTATTATGAAGATTTTGGGAAAATGATCACTCGCTCAATCGGTGACGATTTTTGTGTTCATGTGTTTTATATTGAATATTCGTATAATGTTCTGATCGGGGGCCTGAAAATTTACATTTCTAATATTTCATTTGTTTTTGGACACCATATTTCAACTCTTATATGGTAGGCAACACAAGTCTTTCGTACTTGATTAGAATTTATGGTATTCCCCTTTGATTATAAGAGGCCAAGGATTATGTTTTCTATTTAAATGAGTATTTGAGTTTAGAAGGCATTAAACGTAGTCACAAATAGTTAAACACATTGATATTTTTCTAGAATATTGTGTGGTACGGACATTTTGAACTTTCTACCTAACTTTCTTTTAATAAAAATGGAACGATACATTTCATCGACAATATAGAATATGAAAAACCTGGTTTTCAATTACTTTTTTCTTTTTCTTTTCCAATTTTTTCTTCTAGGTTAGGTTTGTGTCCAATAAGTTTTCTAATTTATATTTTTTCTTCAGGTGAAATTTTTACCAAAGTTATGACCCTAGTATGGTTTGATTGTTGAATGACATATATTGAGATTTTTCGAAATACTCTTTTTCAAAAAAATATATCATTTTTCCTTAAAACTTCCTAAAAAACGATTTAATTATAGTTTACTCTAAAGTATTGGCTGTTATTGCAATCTCGTTTGTTATAAATTAAAATACTACAAGTGATATTCATTAACTTATTTGTTCATTTTTGTACTATTTTAACATATTAAAAGTCACATGTTTTTTTCACATAAAAAAAGTCTCTTAATAAAGTTCTTATATGAGAAGTTAGCGAAAATAATATCAATATAATGTTTCTTTTGGTATTTTATGCATATTCGTTATATTAATTTTAAAAAGAAGTTCATTTTGATTTTAATTTTTCTAAACTTATTTTAATATCGTTCTTTGAGAACACCGAAAATTATTTCAATATCTTTTATTATAAATTACACGGTAATCATTACATTCATTAACAAAGTTTTTAAATTTGATAAAGTTTATAATATTAAAAAAATAATAATGGTATAGTATATAAACATATACTTGTAGATGTATAGCATAATTCCAAAGTAGCACTCCAGGCAAATTCATTGTTATGAATTCTGGGTTCAACTCCCAGTTTTGGAGAGAAATTCATTTTTTATTCTTTTGAATATTTTTTTCTTCTTAATTCATGTATTTTCAATTTAAAATGTTTCCTATAAAAAATAAATTTAATAAAGCTATTATTAATAGCCTGCAGTTTAAACAACGCATTTTTGTAAAAATCCAAAGTAATTTGTTTATGAACTTAATAATTCATAATAGCTTTTTATTAATTATCAACAATTAATGTTATGTTGGGTTCTCCTCCCTTAAATTTCATTAAATAGTTAAACCTATCTAGATTATTCTATACCTTAATATTTAAACACACATTTATTATAATAAAAATAGATTTATATAAATAAAAATATGTTGTAACAATATACAAAACTTCATAGTTTATCCATTATTGAAATTTAAATCTTTAAATTTATATTTAATGTTTGTAAAATATGCCAAATAATTTTTTAAGCAAGGAACTCATTTTCCTCAATGGTGTGAATCATTATGTTCTTTTTTGTTAGTTTTTATAATTTAAAGAACTCGACGAACAAACAAATCACAACCTATTAGACTACACGCCTATTATGGCTGTTTCACTTCCATAATAAAATTAATTATTCATGCAAAAGTATTTGAGAGGTTAATTGAAATAGTTGTCCTAAACCAACTAGCTTTGAATGGTGCAAAACACCTGTTTAAATTCAAATTTTATATTTCAAATAGTTATTGTACGACAAAGAAATAGTAAATTGTGAAAGTTTGTCTTGATTGAAAACTATACATTTAAATCCATGTTTTTACCAATGTATCTTTTTTATCAAGTTGTGGGTGTATTGATTTTAATTGCCAATTGTTTAGGAGTTCTTAGCACCATATCGCTTTAATGCATACACGACCTTAACCAATTCCTCTCTTAGTCATCAGAACAAAAACTATAGTTATATATTATATTGAGAATATATTAGAAATTGGATATCGATGTGTCAGGAAATCGTTTATGCAAGTCTCAAAGAACACATGTGATATATTGTTGAACTATTTGCCTACACTTTGCTTCAAGGGTGACGTTATTGTGATTAAATTTTAGAAATGGGAATATGTTGCAAGGTTTTGAAGTTTCATTATTTCGTTAATGGATGATTTAAGATGCAGAAATGAGACATTTCTCACGGTCTTGATCCCTTGCATACGGAACAGTATTATGAAGATTTTGGGAAAATGATCACTCGCTCAATCGGTGACGATTTTTGTGTTCATGTGTTTTATATTGAATATTCGTATAATGTTCTGATCGGGGGCCTGAAAATTTACATTTCTAATATTTCATTTGTTTTTGGACACCATATTTCAACTCTTATATGGTAGGCAACACAAGTCTTTCGTACTTGATTAGAATTTATGGTATTCCCCTTTGATTATAAGAGGCCAAGGATTATGTTTTCTATTTAAATGAGTATTTGAGTTTAGAAGGCATTAAACGTAGTCACAAATAGTTAAACACATTGATATTTTTCTAGAATATTGTGTGGTACGGACATTTTGAACTTTCTACCTAACTTTCTTTTAATAAAAATGGAACGATACATTTCATCGACAATATAGAATATGAAAAACCTGGTTTTCAATTACTTTTTTCTTTTTCTTTTCCAATTTTTTCTTCTAGGTTAGGTTTGTGTCCAATAAGTTTTCTAATTTATATTTTTTCTTCAGGTGAAATTTTTACCAAAGTTATGACCCTAGTATGGTTTGATTGTTGAATGACATATATTGAGATTTTTCGAAATACTCTTTTTCAAAAAAATATATCATTTTTCCTTAAAACTTCCTAAAAAACGATTTAATTATAGTTTACTCTAAAGTATTGGCTGTTATTGCAATCTCGTTTGTTATAAATTAAAATACTACAAGTGATATTCATTAACTTATTTGTTCATTTTTGTACTATTTTAACATATTAAAAGTCACATGTTTTTTTCACATAAAAAAAGTCTCTTAATAAAGTTCTTATATGAGAAGTTAGCGAAAATAATATCAATATAATGTTTCTTTTGGTATTTTATGCATATTCGTTATATTAATTTTAAAAAGAAGTTCATTTTGATTTTAATTTTTCTAAACTTATTTTAATATCGTTCTTTGAGAACACCGAAAATTATTTCAATATCTTTTATTATAAATTACACGGTAATCATTACATTCATTAACAAAGTTTTTAAATTTGATAAAGTTTATAATATTAAAAAAATAATAATGGTATAGTATATAAACATATACTTGTAGATGTATATCATAATTTCAAAGTAGCACTCCAGGCAAATTCAATGTTATGAATTCTGGGTTCGACTCCCAGTTTTGGAGAGAAATTCATTTTTTATTCTTTTGAATATTTTTTTCTTCTTAATTCATGTATTTTCAATTTAAAATGTTTCCTATAAAAAATAAATTTAATAAAGCTATTATTAATAGCCTGCAGTTTAAACAACGCATTTTTGTAAAAATCCAAAGTAATTTGTTTATGAACTTAATAATTCATAATAGCTTTTTATTAATTATCAACAATTAATGTTATGTTGGGTTCTCCTCCCTTAAATTTCATTAAATAGTTAAACCTATCTAGATTATTCTATACCTTAATATTTAAACACACATTTATTATAATAAAAATAGATTTATATAAATAAAAATATGTTGTAACAATATACAAAACTTCATAGTTTATCCATTATTGAAATTTAAATCTTTAAATTTATATTTAATGTTTGTAAAATATGCCAAATAATTTTTTAAGCAAGGAACTCATTTTCCTCAATGGTGTGAATCATTATGTTCTTTTTTGTTAGTTTTTATAATTTAAAGAACTCGACGAACAAACAAATCACAACCTATTAGACTACACGCCTATTATGGCTGTTTCACTTCCATAATAAAATTAATTATTCATGCAAAAGTATTTGAGAGGTTAATTGAAATAGTTGTCCTAAACCAACTAGCTTTGAATGGTGCAAAACACCTGTTTAAATTCAAATTTTATATTTCAAATAGTTATTGTACGACAAAGAAATAGTAAATTGTGAAAGTTTGTCTTGATTGAAAACTATACATTTAAATCCATGTTTTTACCAATGTATCTTTTTTATCAAGTTGTGGGTGTATTGATTTTAATTGCCAATTGTTTAGGAGTTCTTAGCACCATATCGCTTTAATGCATACACGACCTTAACCAATTCCTCTCTTAGTCATCAGAACAAAAACTATAGTTATATATTATATTGAGAATATATTAGAAATTGGATATCGATGTGTCAGGAAATCGTTTATGCAAGTCTCAAAGAACACATGTGATATATTGTTGAACTATTTGCCTACACTTTGCTTCAAGGGTGACGTTATTGTGATTAAATTTTAGAAATGGGAATATGTTGCAAGGTTTTGAAGTTTCATTATTTCGTTAATGGATGATTTAAGATGCAGAAATGAGACATTTCTCACGGTCTTGATCCCTTGCATACGGAACAGTATTATGAAGATTTTGGGAAAATGATCACTCGCTCAATCGGTGACGATTTTTGTGTTCATGTGTTTTATATTGAATATTCGTATAATGTTCTGATCGGGGGCCTGAAAATTTACATTTCTAATATTTCATTTGTTTTTGGACACCATATCTCAACTCTTATATGGTAGGCAACACAAGTCTTTCGTACTTGATTAGAATTTATGGTATTCCCCTTTGATTATAAGAGGCCAAGGATTAGGTTTTCTATTTAAATGAGTATTTGAGTTTAGAAGGCATTAAACGTAGTCACAAATAGTTAAACACATTGATATTTTTCTAGAATATTGTGTGGTACGGACATTTTGAACTTTCTACCTAACTTTCTTTTAATAAAAATGGAACGATACATTTCATCGACAATATAGAATATGAAAAACCTGGTTTTCAATTACTTTTTTCTTTTTCTTTTCCAATTTTTTCTTCTAGGTTAGGTTTGTGTCCAATAAGTTTTCTAATTTATATTTTTTCTTCAGGTGAAATTTTTACCAAAGTTATGACCCTAGTATGGTTTGATTGTTGAATGACATATATTGAGATTTTCCGAAATACTCTTTTTCAAAAAACTATATCATTTTTCCTTAAAACTTCCTAAAAAACGATTTAATTATAGTTTACTCTAAAGTATTGGCTGTTATTGCAATCTCGTTTGTTATAAATTAAAATACTACAAGTGATATTCATTAACTTATTTGTTCATTTTTGTACTATTTTAACATATTAAAAGTCACATGTTTTTTTCACATAAAAAAAGTCTCTTAATAAAGTTCTTATATGAGAAGTTAGCGAAAATAATATCAATATAATGTTTCTTTTGGTATTTTATGCATATTCGTTATATTAATTTTAAAAAGAAGTTCATTTTGATTTTAATTTTTCTAAACTTATTTTAATATCGTTCTTTGAGAACACCGAAAATTATTTCAATATCTTTTATTATAAATTACACGGTAATCATTACATTCATTAACAAAGTTTTTAAATTTGATAAAGTTTATAATATTAAAAAAATAATAATGGTATAGTATATAAACATATACTTGTAGATGTATATCATAATTTCAAAGTAGCACTCCAGGCAAATTCAATGTTATGAATTCTGGGTTCGACTCCCAGTTTTGGAGAGAAATTCATTTTTTATTCTTTTGAATATTTTTTTCTTCTTAATTCATGTATTTTCAATTTAAAATGTTTCCTATAAAAAATAAATTTAATAAAGCTATTATTAATAGCCTGCAGTTTAAACAACGCATTTTTGTAAAAATCCAAAGTAATTTGTTTATGAACTTAATAATTCATAATAGCTTTTTATTAATTATCAACAATTAATGTTATGTTGGGTTCTCCTCCCTTAAATTTCATTAAATAGTTAAACCTATCTAGATTATTCTATACCTTAATATTTAAACACACATTTATTATAATAAAAATAGATTTATATAAATAAAAATATGTTGTAACAATATACAAAACTTCATAGTTTATCCATTATTGAAATTTAAATCTTTAAATTTATATTTAATGTTTGTAAAATATGCCAAATAATTTTTTAAGCAAGGAACTCATTTTCCTCAATGGTGTGAATCATTATGTTCTTTTTTGTTAGTTTTTATAATTTAAAGAACTCGACGAACAAACAAATCACAACCTATTAGACTACACGCCTATTATGGCTGTTTCACTTCCATAATAAAATTAATTATTCATGCAAAAGTATTTGAGAGGTTAATTGAAATAGTTGTCCTAAACCAACTAGCTTTGAATGGTGCAAAACACCTGTTTAAATTCAAATTTTATATTTCAAATAGTTATTGTACGACAAAGAAATAGTAAATTGTGAAAGTTTGTCTTGATTGAAAACTATACATTTAAATCCATGTTTTTACCAATGTATCTTTTTTATCAAGTTGTGGGTGTATTGATTTTAATTGCCAATTGTTTAGGAGTTCTTAGCACCATATCGCTTTAATGCATACACGACCTTAACCAATTCCTCTCTTAGTCATCAGAACAAAAACTATAGTTATATATTATATTGAGAATATATTAGAAATTGGATATCGATGTGTCAGGAAATCGTTTATGCAAGTCTCAAAGAACACATGTGATATATTGTTGAACTATTTGCCTACACTTTGCTTCAAGGGTGACGTTATTGTGATTAAATTTTAGAAATGGGAATATGTTGCAAGGTTTTGAAGTTTCATTATTTCGTTAATGGATGATTTAAGATGCAGAAATGAGACATTTCTCACGGTCTTGATCCCTTGCATACGGAACAGTATTATGAAGATTTTGGGAAAATGATCACTCGCTCAATCGGTGACGATTTTTGTGTTCATGTGTTTTATATTGAATATTCGTATAATGTTCTGATCGGGGGCCTGAAAATTTACATTTCTAATATTTCATTTGTTTTTGGACACCATATCTCAACTCTTATATGGTAGGCAACACAAGTCTTTCGTACTTGATTAGAATTTATGGTATTCCCCTTTGATTATAAGAGGCCAAGGATTAGGTTTTCTATTTAAATGAGTATTTGAGTTTAGAAGGCATTAAACGTAGTCACAAATAGTTAAACACATTGATATTTTTCTAGAATATTGTGTGGTACGGACATTTTGAACTTTCTACCTAACTTTCTTTTAATAAAAATGGAACGATACATTTCATCGACAATATAGAATATGAAAAACCTGGTTTTCAATTACTTTTTTCTTTTTCTTTTCCAATTTTTTCTTCTAGGTTAGGTTTGTGTCCAATAAGTTTTCTAATTTATATTTTTTCTTCAGGTGAAATTTTTACCAAAGTTATGACCCTAGTATGGTTTGATTGTTGAATGACATATATTGAGATTTTCCGAAATACTCTTTTTCAAAAAACTATATCATTTTTCCTTAAAACTTCCTAAAAAACGATTTAATTATAGTTTACTCTAAAGTATTGGCTGTTATTGCAATCTCGTTTGTTATAAATTAAAATACTACAAGTGATATTCATTAACTTATTTGTTCATTTTTGTACTATTTTAACATATTAAAAGTCACATGTTTTTTTCACATAAAAAAAGTCTCTTAATAAAGTTCTTATATGAGAAGTTAGCGAAAATAATATCAATATAATGTTTCTTTTGGTATTTTATGCATATTCGTTATATTAATTTTAAAAAGAAGTTCATTTTGATTTTAATTTTTCTAAACTTATTTTAATATCGTTCTTTGAGAACACCGAAAATTATTTCAATATCTTTTATTATAAATTACACGGTAATCATTACATTCATTAACAAAGTTTTTAAATTTGATAAAGTTTATAATATTAAAAAAATAATAATGGTATAGTATATAAACATATACTTGTAGATGTATATCATAATTTCAAAGTAGCACTCCAGGCAAATTCAATGTTATGAATTCTGGGTTCGACTCCCAGTTTTGGAGAGAAATTCATTTTTTATTCTTTTGAATATTTTTTTCTTCTTAATTCATGTATTTTCAATTTAAAATGTTTCCTATAAAAAATAAATTTAATAAAGCTATTATTAATAGCCTGCAGTTTAAACAACGCATTTTTGTAAAAATCCAAAGTAATTTGTTTATGAACTTAATAATTCATAATAGCTTTTTATTAATTATCAACAATTAATGTTATGTTGGGTTCTCCTCCCTTAAATTTCATTAAATAGTTAAACCTATCTAGATTATTCTATACCTTAATATTTAAACACACATTTATTATAATAAAAATAGATTTATATAAATAAAAATATGTTGTAACAATATACAAAACTTCATAGTTTATCCATTATTGAAATTTAAATCTTTAAATTTATATTTAATGTTTGTAAAATATGCCAAATAATTTTTTAAGCAAGGAACTCATTTTCCTCAATGGTGTGAATCATTATGTTCTTTTTTGTTAGTTTTTATAATTTAAAGAACTCGACGAACAAACAAATCACAACCTATTAGACTACACGCCTATTATGGCTGTTTCACTTCCATAATAAAATTAATTATTCATGCAAAAGTATTTGAGAGGTTAATTGAAATAGTTGTCCTAAACCAACTAGCTTTGAATGGTGCAAAACACCTGTTTAAATTCAAATTTTATATTTCAAATAGTTATTGTACGACAAAGAAATAGTAAATTGTGAAAGTTTGTCTTGATTGAAAACTATACATTTAAATCCATGTTTTTACCAATGTATCTTTTTTATCAAGTTGTGGGTGTATTGATTTTAATTGCCAATTGTTTAGGAGTTCTTAGCACCATATCGCTTTAATGCATACACGACCTTAACCAATTCCTCTCTTAGTCATCAGAACAAAAACTATAGTTATATATTATATTGAGAATATATTAGAAATTGGATATCGATGTGTCAGGAAATCGTTTATGCAAGTCTCAAAGAACACATGTGATATATTGTTGAACTATTTGCCTACACTTTGCTTCAAGGGTGACGTTATTGTGATTAAATTTTAGAAATGGGAATATGTTGCAAGGTTTTGAAGTTTCATTATTTCGTTAATGGATGATTTAAGATGCAGAAATGAGACATTTCTCACGGTCTTGATCCCTTGCATACGGAACAGTATTATGAAGATTTTGGGAAAATGATCACTCGCTCAATCGGTGACGATTTTTGTGTTCATGTGTTTTATATTGAATATTCGTATAATGTTCTGATCGGGGGCCTGAAAATTTACATTTCTAATATTTCATTTGTTTTTGGACACCATATCTCAACTCTTATATGGTAGGCAACACAAGTCTTTCGTACTTGATTAGAATTTATGGTATTCCCCTTTGATTATAAGAGGCCAAGGATTAGGTTTTCTATTTAAATGAGTATTTGAGTTTAGAAGGCATTAAACGTAGTCACAAATAGTTAAACACATTGATATTTTTCTAGAATATTGTGTGGTACGGACATTTTGAACTTTCTACCTAACTTTCTTTTAATAAAAATGGAACGATACATTTCATCGACAATATAGAATATGAAAAACCTGGTTTTCAATTACTTTTTTCTTTTTCTTTTCCAATTTTTTCTTCTAGGTTAGGTTTGTGTCCAATAAGTTTTCTAATTTATATTTTTTCTTCAGGTGAAATTTTTACCAAAGTTATGACCCTAGTATGGTTTGATTGTTGAATGACATATATTGAGATTTTCCGAAATACTCTTTTTCAAAAAACTATATCATTTTTCCTTAAAACTTCCTAAAAAACGATTTAATTATAGTTTACTCTAAAGTATTGGCTGTTATTGCAATCTCGTTTGTTATAAATTAAAATACTACAAGTGATATTCATTAACTTATTTGTTCATTTTTGTACTATTTTAACATATTAAAAGTCACATGTTTTTTTCACATAAAAAAAGTCTCTTAATAAAGTTCTTATATGAGAAGTTAGCGAAAATAATATCAATATAATGTTTCTTTTGGTATTTTATGCATATTCGTTATATTAATTTTAAAAAGAAGTTCATTTTGATTTTAATTTTTCTAAACTTATTTTAATATCGTTCTTTGAGAACACCGAAAATTATTTCAATATCTTTTATTATAAATTACACGGTAATCATTACATTCATTAACAAAGTTTTTAAATTTGATAAAGTTTATAATATTAAAAAAATAATAATGGTATAGTATATAAACATATACTTGAATATTTTTTCTTCTTAATTCATGTATTTTCAATTTAAAAAGTTTCCTATAAAAAATAAATTTAATAAAGCTATTATTAATAGCCTGCAGTTTAAACAACGCATTTTTGTAAAAATCCAAAGTAATTTGTTTATGAACTTAATAATTCATAATAGATTTTTATTAATTATCAACAATTACTGTTATGTTGGGTTCTCCTCCCTTAAATTTCATTAAATAGTTAAACCTATCTAGATTATTCTATACCTTAATATTTAAACACACATTTATTATAATAAAAATAGATTTATATAAATAAAAATATGTTGTAACTATATACAAAACTTCATAGTTTATCCATTATTGAAATTTAAATCTTTAAATTTATATTTAATGTTTGTAAAATATGCCAAATAATTTTTTAAACAAGGAACTCATTTTCCTCAATGGTGTGAATCATTATGTTCTTTTTTGTTAGTTTTTATAATTTAAAGAACTCGACGAACAAACAAATCACAACCTATTAGACTACACGCCTATTATGGCTGTTTCACTTCCATGATAAAATTAATTATTCATGCAAAAGTATTTGAGAGGTTAATTGAAATAGTTGTCCTAAACCAACTAGCTTTGAATGGTGCAAAACACCTGTTTAAATTCAAATTTTATATTTCAAATAGTTATTGTACGACAAAGAAATAGTAAATTGTGAAAGTTTGTCTTGATTTAAAACTATACATTTAAATCAATGTTTTTACCAATGTATCTTTTTTATCAAGTTGTGGGTGTATTGATTTTAATTGCCAATTGTTTAGGAGTTCTTAGCACCATATCGCTTTAATGCATACACGACCTTAACCAATTCCTCTCTTAGTCATCAGAACAAAAACTATAGTTGTATATTATATTGAGAATATATTGGAAATTGGATATCGATGTGCCAGGAAATCCAAGCAAATCGTTTATGCAAGTCTCAAAGAACACATGTGATATATTGTTGAAGTATTTGCCTACACTTTGCTTCAAGGGTGACGTTATTGTGATTAAATTTTAGAAATGGGAATATGTTGCAAGGTTTTGAAGTTTCATTATTTCGTTAATGGATGATTTAAGATGCAGAAATGAGACATTCCTCACGGTCTTGATCCCTTGCATACGGAACAGTATTATGAATATTCTGGGAAAATGATCACTCGCTCAATCGGTGACGATTTTTGTGTTCATGTGTTTTATATTGAATATTCATATAATGTTCTGATCGGGGGCCTGAAAATTTACATTTCTAATATTTCATTTGTTTTTGGACACCATATCTCAACTCTTATATGGTAGGCAACACAAGTCTTTCGTACTTGATTAGAATTTATGGTATTCCCCTTTGATTATAAGAGGCCAAGGATTAGGTTTTCTATTTAAATGAGTATTTGAGTTTAGAAGGCATTAAACGTAGTCACAAATAGTTAAACACATTGATATTTTTCTAGAATATTGTGTGGTACGGACATTTTGAACTTTCTACCTAACTTTCTTTTAATAAAAATGGAACGATACATTTCATCGACAATATAGAATATGAAAAACCTGGTTTTCAATTACTTTTTTCTTTTTCTTTTCCAATTTTTTCTTCTAGGTTAGGTTTGTGTCCAATAAGTTTTCTAATTTATATTTTTTCTTCAGGTGAAATTTTTACCAAAGTTATGACCCTAGTATGGTTTGATTGTTGAATGACATATATTGAGATTTTCCGAAATACTCTTTTTCAAAAAACTATATCATTTTTCCTTAAAACTTCCTAAAAAACGATTTAATTATAGTTTACTCTAAAGTATTGGCTGTTATTGCAATCTCGTTTGTTATAAATTAAAATACTACAAGTGATATTCATTAACTTATTTGTTCATTTTTGTACTATTTTAACATATTAAAAGTCACATGTTTTTTTCACATAAAAAAAGTCTCTTAATAAAGTTCTTATATGAGAAGTTAGCGAAAATAATATCAATATAATGTTTCTTTTGGTATTTTATGCATATTCGTTATATTAATTTTAAAAAGAAGTTCATTTTGATTTTAATTTTTCTAAACTTATTTTAATATCGTTCTTTGAGAACACCGAAAATTATTTCAATATCTTTTATTATAAATTACACGGTAATCATTACATTCATTAACAAAGTTTTTAAATTTGATAAAGTTTATAATATTAAAAAAATAATAATGGTATAGTATATAAACATATACTTGAATATTTTTTTCTTCTTAATTCATGTATTTTCAATTTAAAAAGTTTCCTATAAAAAATAAATTTAATAAAGCTATTATTAATAGCCTGCAGTTTAAACAACGCATTTTTGTAAAAATCCAAAGTAATTTGTTTATGAACTTAATAATTCATAATAGATTTTTATTAATTATCAACAATTACTGTTATGTTGGGTTCTCCTCCCTTAAATTTCATTAAATAGTTAAACCTATCTAGATTATTCTATACCTTAATATTTAAACACACATTTATTATAATAAAAATAGATTTATATAAATACAAATATGTTGTAACTATATAGAAAACTTCATAGTTTATCCATTATTGAAATTTAAATCTTTAAATTTATATTTAATGTTTGAAAAATATGCCAAATAATTTTTTAAACAAGGAACTTATTTTCCTCAATGGTGTGAATCATTATGTTCTTTTTTGTTAGTTTTTATAATTTAAAGAACTCGACGAATAAACAAATCACAACCTATTAGACCACACGCCTAATATGGTTGTTTCACTTCCATGATAAAATTAATTATTCATGCAAAAGTATTTGAGAGGTTAATTGAAATAGTTGTCGTAAACCAACTAGCTTTTAATGGTGCAAAACACCTGTTTAAATTCCAATTTTATATTTCAAATAGTTATTGTACGACAAAGAAATAGTAAATTGTGAAAGTTTGTCTTGATTTAAAACTATACATTTAAATCAATGTTTTTACTAATGTATCTTTTTTATCAAGTTGTTGGTGTATTGATTTTAATTGCCAATTGTTTAGGAGTTCTTAGCACCATATCGCTTTAATGCATACACGACCTTAACCAATTCCTCTCTTAGTCATCAGAACAAAAACTATAGTTGTATATTATATTGAGAATATATTGGAAATTGGATATCGATGTGCCAGGAAATCCAAGCAAATCGTTTATGCAAGTCTCAAAGAACACATGTGATATATTGTTGAAGTATTTGCCTACACTTTGCTTCAAGGGTGACGTTATTGTGATTAAATTTTAGAAATGGGAATATGTTGCAAGGTTTTGAAGTTTCATTATTTCGTTAATGGATGATTTAAGATGCAGAAATGAGACATTCCTCACGGTCTTGATCCCTTGCATACGGAACAGTATTATGAAGATTCTGGGAAAATGATCACTCGCTCAATCGGTGACGATTTTTGTGTTCATGTGTTTTATACCGAATATTCGTATAATGTTCTGATCGGGGGCCTGAAAGTTTACATTTCTAATATTTCATTTGTTTTTGGACACCATATTTCAACTCTTATATGGTAGGCAACACAAGTCTTCCGTACTTGATTAGAATTTATGGTATTCCCCTTTGATTATAAGAGCCCAAGGATTATGTTTTCTATTTAAATGAGTATTTCAGTTTAGAAGGCATTAAACGTAGTCACAAGTAGTTAAACACATTGATATTTTTCTAGAATATTGTGTGGTACGGACATTTTGAACTTTTTACCTAACTTTCTTTTAATAAAAATGGAACGATACATTTCATCGACAATATAGAATATGAAAAACCTGGTTTTCTATTACTTTTTTCTTTTCCTTTTCCAGTTTTTTCTTCTAGGTTAGGTTTGTGTCCAATAAGTTTTCTAATTTATATTTTTTCTTCAGGTGAAAATTTTACCAAAGTTATGACCCTAGTATGGTTTGATTGTTGAAAGACATATATTGAGATTTTTCGAAATACTCTTTTTCAAAAAAGTATATCATTTTTCCTTAAAACTTCCTAAAAAACGATTTAATTATAGTTTACTCTAAAGTATTGGTTGTTATTGCAATCTCATTTGTTATAAATTAAAATACTACAAGTGATATTCATTAACTTATTTGTTCATTTTTGTACTATTTTAACATATTAAAAGTCACATGTTTTTTTCACATAAATGAAGTCTCTTAATAAAGTTATTATATGAGAAGCTAGCGAAAATAATATCAATATAATGTTTCTTTTGGTATTTTATGCATATTCGTTATATTAATTTTAAAAAGAAGTTCATTTTGATTTTAATATTTCTAAACTTATTTTAATATCGTTCTTTGAGAACACCGAAAATTATTTCAATATCTTTTATTATAAATTACATGGTAATCATTAAATTCATTAACAAAGTTTTTAAATGTAATAAAGTTTATAATATTAAAAAACAAATAATGGTATAGTATATAAACATAAATTTGTAGATGTATAGCATAATTCCAAAGTAGCACTCCAGGATAATTCAATGTTATGAATTCTGGGTTCGACCTCCAGCTTTGGAGAAAAATTCATGTTTTATTCTTTTGAATATTTTTTCTTCTTAACTCATGTATTTTCAATTTAAAAAGTTTCCTATAAAAACTAAATTTAATAAAGTTATTATTAATAGCCTACAGTTTAAACAGCGCATTTTTGTAAAAATCCAAAGTAATTTGATTATGAACTTAATAATTCATAATAGATTTTTATTAATTATCAACAATTAATGTTATGTTGGGTTCTCCATCCTTAAATTTCATTAAATAGTTAAACCTATCTAGATTATTCTATACCTTAATATTTAAACACACATTTATTATAATAAAAATAGATTTATCTAAATACAAATATGTTGTAACTAAATAGAAAACTTCATAGTTTATCCATTATTGAAATTTAAATCTTTAAATTTATATTTAATGTTTGTAAAATATGCCAAATAATTTTTTAAACAAGGAATTCATTTTCCTCAATGGTGTGAATCATTAAGTTCTTTTTTGTTAGTTTTTATAATTTAAAGAACTCGACGAATAAACAAATCACAACCTATTAGACTACACGCCTATTATGGCTGTTTCACTTCCATGATAAAATTAATTATTCATGCAAAAGTATTTGAGAGGTTAATTGAAATAGTTGTCCTAAACCAACTAGCTTTTAATGGTGCAAAACACTTGTTTAAATTAAAATTTTATATTTCAAATAGTTATTGTACGACAAAGAAATAGTAAATTGTGAAAGTTTGTCTTGATTTAAAACTATACATTTAAATCAATGTTTTTACTAATGTATCTTTTTTATCAAGTTGTGGGTGTATTGATTTTAATTGCCAATTGTTTAGGAGTTCTTAGCACCATATCGCTTTAATGCATACACGACCTTAACCAATTCCTCTCTTAGTCATCAAAACAAAAACTATAGTTATATATTATATTGAGAATATATTGGAAATTGGATATCGATGTGCCAGGAAATCCAAGCAAATCGTTTATGCAAGTCTCAAAGAACACATGTGATATATTGTTGAACTATTTGCCTACACTTTGCTTAAAGGGTGACGTTATTGTGATTAAATTTTAGAAATGGGAATATGTTGCAAGGTTTTGAAGTTTCATTATTTCGTTAATGGATGATTTAAGATGCAGAAATGAGACATTCCTCACGGTCTTGATCCCTTGCATACGGAACAGTATTATGAAGATTCTGGGAAAATGATCACTCGCTCAATCGGTGACGATTTTTGTGTTCATGTGTTTTATACCGAATATTCGTATAATGTTCTGATCGGGGGCCTGAAAGTTTACATTTCTAAAATTTCATTTGTTTTTGGACACCATATTTCAACTCTTATATGGTAGGCAACACAAGTCTTCCGTACTTGATTAGAATTTATGGTATTCCCCTTTGATTATAAGAGGCCATGGATTATGTTTTCTTTTTAAATGAGTATTTGAGTTTAGAAGGCATTAAACGTAGTCACAAGTAGTTAAACACATTGATATTTTTCTAGAATATTGTGTGGTACGGACATTTTGAACTTTTTACCTAACTTTCTTTTAATAAAAATGGAACGATACATTTCATCGACAATATAGAATATGAAAAACCTGGTTTTCAATTACTTTTTTCTTTTCCTTTTCCAGTTTTTTCTTCTAGGTTAGGTTTGTGTCCAATAAGTTTTCTAATTTATATTTTTTCTTCAGGTGAAGTTTTTACCAAAGTTATGACCCTAGTATGGTTTGATTGTTGAATGACATATATTGAGATTTTTCGAAATACTCTTTTTCAAAAAACTATATCATTTTTCCTTAAAACTTCCTAAAAAACGTTTAATTATAGTTTACTCTAAAGTATTGGCTGTTATCGCAATCTCGTTTATTATAAATTAAAATACTACAAGTGATATTCATAAACTTATCTGTTAATTTTTGTACTATTTTAACATATTAAAAGTCACATGTTTTTTTCACATAAATAAAGTCTCTTAATAAAGTTATTATATGAGAAGTTAGCGAAAATAATATGAATATAATGTTTCTTTTGGTATTTTATGCATATTCTTTATATTAATTTTAAAAAGAAGTTCATTTTGATTTTAATATTTCTAAACTTAATTTAATATCTTTCTTTGAGAACACCGAAAATTATTTCAATATCTTTTATTATAAATTACATGGTAATCATTACATTCATTAACAATGTTTTTAAATGTGATAAAGTTTATAATATTAAAAAACATGTAATGGTATAGTATATAAACATAAATTTGTAGATGTATAGCATAATTCCAAAGTAGCACTCCAGGCAAATTCAATGTTATGAATTCTCGGTTCGACCCCCAGCTTTGGAGCAAAATTCATGTTTTATTCTTTCTAATATTTTTTCTTCTTAACTCATGTATTTTCAATTTAAAAAGTTTCCTATAAAAACTAAATTTAATAAAGCTATTATTAATAGCCTGCAGTTTAAACAGCGCATTTTTGTAAAAATCCAAAGTAATTTGATTATGAACTTAATAATTCATAATAGATTTTTATTAATTATAAACAATTAATGTTATGTTGGGTTCTCCTCCCTTAAATTTCATTAAATAGTTAAACCTATCTAGATTATTCTATACCTTAATATTTAAACACACATTTATTATAATAAAAATAGATTTATATAAATACAAATATGTTGTAACTATATAGAAAACTTCATAGTTTATCCATTATTGAAATTTAAATCTTTAAATTTATATTTAATGTTTGTAAAATATGCCAAATAATTTTTTAAACAAGGAACTCATTTTCCTCAATGTGTGAATCATTATGTTCTTTTTTGTTAGTTTTTATAATTCAAAGAACTCGACGAATAAACAAATCACAACCTATTAGACTACACGCCTATTATGGCTGTTTCACTTCCATGATAAAATTAATTATTTATGAAAAATATTTGAGAGGTTAATTGAAATAGTTGTCCTAAACCAACTAGCTTTTAATGGTGCAAAACACCTGTTTAAATTAAAATTTTATACTTCAAATAGTTATTGTACGACAAAGAAATAGTAAATTGTGAAAGTTTGTCTTGATTTAAAACTATACATTTAAATCAATGTTTTTACTAATGTATCTTTTTGATCAAGTTGTGGGTGTATTGATTTTAATTGCCAATTGTTTAGGAGTTCTTAGCACCATATCGCTTTAATGCATACACGACCTTAACCAATTCCTCTCTTAGTCATCAGAACAAAAACTATAGTTATATATTATATTGAGAATATATTGGAAATTGGATATCGATGTGCCAGGAAATCTAAGCAAATCGTTTATGCAAGTCTCAAAGAACACATGTGATATATTGTTGAAGTATTTGCCTACACTTTGCTTCAAGGGTTACGTTATTGTGATTAAATTTTAGAAATGGGAATAAGTTGCAAGGTTTTGAAGTTTCATTATTTCGTTAATGGATGATTTAAGATGCAGAAATGAGGCATTCCTCACGGTCTTGATCCCTTGCATACGGAACAGTATTATGAAGATTCTGGGAAAATGATCACTCGCTCAATCGGTGACGATTTTTGTGTTCATGTGTTTTATACCGAATATTCGTATAATGTTCTGATCGGGGGCCTGAAAGTTTACATTTCTAATATTTCATTTGTTTTTGGACACCATATTTCAACTCTTATATGGTAGGCAACACAAGTCTTCAGTACTTGATTAGAATTTATGGTATTCCCCTTTGATTATAAGAGGCCAAGGATTATGTTTTCTATTTAAATGAGTATTTGAGTTTAGAAGGCATTAAACGTAGTCACAAGTAGTTAAACACATTGATACTTTTCTAGAATATTGTGTGGTACGGACATTTTGAACTTTTTACCTAACTTTCTTTTAATAAAAATGGAACGATACATTTCATCGACAATATAGAATATGAAAAACCTGGTTTTCAATTACTTTTTTCTTTTTCTTTTCCAGTTTTTTCTTCTAGGTTAGGTTTGGGTCCAATAAGTTTTCTAATTTATATTTTTTCTTCAGGTGAAGTTTTTACAAAAATTATGACCCTAGTATGGTTTGATTGTTGAATGACATATATTGAGATTTTTCGAAATACTCTTTTTCAAAAAACTATATCATTTTTCCTTAAAACTTCCTAAATAACGATTTAATTATAATTTACTCTAAAGTATTGGCTGTTATTGCAATCTCGTTTGTTATAAATTAAAATACTACAAGTGATATTCATTAACTTATGTGTTCATTTTTGTACTATTTTAACATATTAAAAGTCACATGTTTTTTTCACATAAATAAAGTCTCTTAATGAAGTTATTATATGAGAAGTTAGCGAAAATAATATCAATATAATGTTTCTTTTGGTAGTTTATGCATATTCGTTATATTAATTTTAAAAAGAAGTTCATTTTGATTTTAATATTTCTAAACTTATTTTAATATCGTTCTTTGAGAACACTGAAAATTATTTCAATATCTTTTATTATAAATTACATGTTAATCATTACATTCATTAACAAAGTTTTTAAATGTGATAAAGTTTATAATATTAAAAAACAAATAATGGTATAGTATATAAACATAAATTTGTAGATGTATAGCATAATTCCAAAGTAGCACTCCAGGCAAATTCAATGTTATGAATTCTGGGTTCGACCCCCAGCTTTGGAGCAAAATTCATGTTTTATTCTTTTGAATATATTTTCTTCTTAACTCATGTATTTTCAATTTAAAAAGTTTCCTATAAAAACTAAATTTAATAAAGCTATTATTAATAGGCTGCAGTTTAAACAGCGCATTTTTGTAAAAATCCAAAGTAATTTGATTATGAACTTAATAATTCATAATAGATTTTTATTAATTATCAACAATTAATGTTATGTTGGGTTCTCCTCCCTTAAATTTCATTTAATAGTTAAACCTATCTAGATTATTCTATACCTTAATATTTAAACACACATTTATTATAATAAAAATAGATTTATATAAATACAAATATGTTGTAACTATATAGAAAACTTCATAGTTTATCGATTATTGAAATTTAAATCTTTAAATTTATATTTAATGTTTGTAAAATATGCCAAATAATTTTTTAAACAAGGAACTCATTTTCCTCAATGGTGTGAATCATTATGTTCTTTTTTGTTAGTTTTTATAATTTAAAGAACTCGACGAATAACAAATCACAACGTATTAGACTAACACATATTATGGCTGTTTCACTTCCATTATAAAATTAAAGATTTACGCAAAATATTTGAGAGGTTAATTGAAATAGTTGTCCTAAACCAACTAGCTTTTAATGGTGCAAAACTCCTGTTTAAATTAAAATTTTATATTTCAAATAGTTATTGTACGACAAAGAAATAGTAAATTGTGAAAGTTTGTGTTGATTTAAAACTATACATTTAAATCAATGTTTTTACTAATGTATCTTTTTGATCAAGTTGTGGGTGTATTGATTTTAATTGCCAATTGTTTAGGAGTTCTTAGCACCATATCGCTTTAATGCATACACAACCTTAACCAATTCCTCTCTTAGTCATCAGAACAAAAACTATAGTTATATATTATATTGGAAATTGGATATCGATGTGCCAGGAAATCCAAGCAAATCGTTTATGCAAGTCTCAAAGAACACATGTGATATATTGTTGAAGTATTTGCCTACACTTTGCTTCAAGGGTGACGTTATTGTGATTAAATTTTAGAAATGGGAATAAGTTGCAAGGTTTTGAAGTTTCATTATTTCGTTAATGGACGATTTAAGATGCAGAAATGAGACATTCCTCACGGTCTTGATCCCTTGCATACGGAACAGTATTATGAAGATTCTGGGAAAATGGTCACTCGCTCAATCGGTGACGATTTTTGTGTTCATGTGTTTTATACCGAATATTCGTATAATGTTCTGATCGGGGGCCTGAAAGTTTACATTTCTAAAATTTCATTTGTTTTTGGACACCATATTTCAACTCTTATATGGTAGGCAACACAAGTCTTCCGTACTTGATTAGAATTTATGGTATTCCCCTTTGATTATAAGAGGCCAAGGATTATCTTTTCTTTTTAAATGAGTATTTGAGTTTATAAGGCATTAAACATAGTCACAAGTAGTTAAACACATTGATATTTTTCTAGAATATTGTGTGGTACGGACATTTTGAACTTTTTACCTAACTTTCTTTTAATAAAAATGGAACGATACATTTCATCGACAATATAGAATATGAAAAACCTTGTTTTCAATTACTTTTTTCTTTTCCTTTTCCAGTTTTTTCTTCTAGGTTAGGTTTGTGTCCAATAAGTTTTCTAATTTATATTTTTTCTTCAGGTGAAGTTTTTACCAAAGTTATGACCCTAGTATGGTTTGATTGTTGAATGACATATATTGAGATTTTTCGAAATACTCTTTTTCAAAAAACTATATCATTTTTCCTTAAAACTTCCTAAAAAACGATTTAATTATAGTTTACTCTAAACTATTGGCTGTTATTGCAATCTCGTTTGTTATAAATTAAAATACTACAAGTGATATTCATTAACTTATCTGTTCATTTTTGTACTATTTTAACATATTAAAAGTCACATGTTCTTTTCACATAAAAAAAGTCTCTTAATAAAGTTATTCAATGAGAAGTTAGCGAAAATAATATCAATATAATGTTTCTTTTGGTATTTTATGCATATTCGTTATATTAATTTTAAAAAGAAGTTCATTTTGATTTTAATATTTCTAAACTTATTTTAATATCGTTCTTTGAGAACACCGAAAATTATTTCAATATCTTTTTTTTATAAATTACATGGTAATCATTACATTCATTAACAAAGTTTTTAAATGTGATAAAGTTTATAATATTAAAAAACAAATAATGGTATAGTCTATAAACATAAATTTGTAGATGTATAGCATAATTCCAAAGTAGCACTCCAGGCAAATTCAATGTTATGAATTCTCGGTTCGACCCCCAACTTTGGAGCAAAATTCATGTTTTATTCTTTTGAATATTTTTTCTTCTTAACTCATGTATTTTCAATTTAAAAAGTTTCCTATAAAAACTAAATTTAATAAAGCTATTATTATTAGGCTGCAGTTTAAACAGCGCATTTTTGTAAAAATCCAAAGTAATTTGATTATGAACTTAATAATTCATAATAGATTTTTATTAATTATCAACAATTAATGTTATGTTGGGTTCTCCTCCCTTAAATTTCATTAAATAGTTAAACCTATCTAGATTATTCTATACCTTAATATTTAAACACACATTTATTATAATAAAAATAGATTTATATAAATACAAATATGTTGTAACTATATAGAAAACTTCATAGTTTATCCATTATTGAAATTTAAATCTTTAAATTTATATTTAATGTTTGTAAAATATGCCAAATAATTTTTTAAACAAGGAACTCATTTTCCTCAATGGTGTGAATCATTATGTTCTTTTTTGTTAGTTTTTATAATTTAAAGAACTCGCCGAATAAACAAATCACAACCTATTAGACTACACGCCTATTATGGCTGTTTCACTTCTATGATAAAATTAATTATTCATGGAAAAGTATTTGAGAGGTTAATTGAAATAGTTGTCCTAAACCAACTAGCTTTTAATGGTGCAAAACACTTGTTTAAATTCAAATTTTATATTTCAAATAGTTATTGTACGACAAAGAAATAGTAAATTGTGAAAGTTTGTCTTGATTTAAAACTATACATTTAAATCAATGTTTTTACTAATTTATCTTTTTGATCAAGTTGTGGGTGTATTGATTTAAATTGCCAATTGTTTAGGAGTTCTTAACACCATATCGCTTTAATGCATACACAACCTTAACCAATTCCTCTCTTAGTCATCAGAACAAAAACTATAGTTATATATTATATTGAGAATATATTGGAAATTGGATATCGATGTGCCAGGAAATCCAAGCAAATCGTTTATGCAAGTCTCAAAGAACACATGTGATATATTGTTGAAGTATTTGCCTACACTTTTCTTCATGGGTGACGTTATTGTGATTAAATTTTAGAAATGGGAATAAGTTGCATGGTTTTGAAGTTTCATTATTTCGTTAATGGATGATTTAAGATGCAGAAATGAGACATTCCTCACGGTCTTGATCCCTTGCATATGAAACAGTATTATGAAGATTTTGGGAAAATGATCACTCGCTCAATCGGTGACGATTTTTGTGTTCATGTGTTTTATATTGAATATTCGTATAATGTTCTAATCGGGGGCCTGAAAGTTTACATTTCTAATATTTCATTTATTTTTGGACACCATATTTCAACTCTTCTTTGGTAGGCAACACAAGTCTTTCATACTTGATTAGAATTTATGGTATTCCCCTTTGATTATAAGAGGCCAAGGATTATGTTTTCTATTTAAATGAGTATTTGAGTTTAGAAGGCATTAAACGTAGTCACAAGTAGTTAAACACATTGATATTTTTCTAGAATATTGTATGGTACGGACATTTTGAACTTTTTACCTAACTTTCATTTAATAAATATGGAACGATACATTTCATCGACAATATAGAATATGACAAACCTGGTTTTCTATTACTTTTTTCTTTTCCTTTTCCAGTTTTTACTTCTAGGTTAGGTTTGGGTCCAATAAGTTTTCTAATTTATATTTTTTCTTCAGGTGAAATTTTTACCAAAGTTATGACCCTAGTATGGTTTGATTGTTGAATGACATATATTGAGATTTTTCGAAATACTCTTTTTCAAAAAACTATATCATTTTTCCTTAAAACTTCATAAAAACGATTTAATTAAAGTTTACTCTAAAGTATTGGCTGTTATTGCAATCTCGTTTCTTATAAATTAAAATACTACAAGTGATATTCATTAACTTATCTGTTCATTTTTGTACTATTTTAACATATTAAAAGTCACATATTTTTTTCACATAAAAAAGTCTCTTAATAAAGTTATTATATGAGAAGTTAGCGAAAATAATATCAATATAATGTTTCTTTTGGTATTTTATGCATATTTGTTATATTAATTTTAAAAAGAAGTTCATTTTGATTTTAATATTTCTAAACTTATTTTAATATCGTTCTTTATGAACACCGAAAATTATTTCAATATCTTTTATTATAAATTACACGGTAATCATTACATTCATTAACAAAATTTTAAATGTGATAAAGTTTATAATATTAAAAAACAAATAATGGTATCGTATATAAACATAAATTTGTAGATGTGTAGCATAATTCCCAAGTAGCACTCCAGGCAAATTCAATGTTATGAATTCTGGGTTCGACTCCCTGCTTTGGGGAAAAATTCATGTTTTATTCTTTTGAATATTTTTTTCTTTTGAACTCATGTATTTTCAATTTAAAAAGTTTCCTATAAAAACTAAATTTAATAAAGCTATTATTAATAGCCTGCAGTTTATACAACACATTTTTGTAAAAATCCAAAGTAATTTGTTTATGAACTTAATAATTCATAATAGATTTTTATTAATTATCAACCATTAATGTTATGTTGGGTTCTCCTCCCTTAAATTTCATTAAATAGTTAAACCTATCTAGATTATTCTATACCTTAATATTTAAACACACATTTATTATAATAAAATAGATTTATATAAATAAAAATATGTTTTAACTATATAGAAAACTTCATAGTTTATCCATTATTGAAATTTAAATCTTTAAATTTATATTTAATGTTTGTAAAATATGCCAAATAATTTTTTAAACAAGGAACTCATTTTCCTCAATGGTGTGAATCATTATGTTCTTTTTTGTTAGTTTTTATAATTTAAAGAACTCGACGAATAAACAAATCACAACCTATTAGACTACACGCCTATTATGGCTGTTTCACTTCCATGATAAAATTAATTATTTATGCAAAATATTTGAGTGGTTAATTGAAATAGTTGTCCTAAACCAACTAGCTTTTAATGGTGCAAAATGTAACACCCCGATAAAAATAAGATAATTATTTAATTTAAGTTAATATTATATTTATTAATTTAATTAAATAATTGGAATTATTGGATTATTATTATTATTGGAATAATATTATTGGATTTTTATTATTGGAGTATATAAGTTGGAATAAGGAAAAGAGTTCCATTTTTTGGTAAAAAGGGTTTTACGTGAAAGCAGAGAAGCGGCTGAAAAGGGAGGAAGGGCAAAGAGGAAGAGCAAGAGAGCAAAGGTTGGAGAAGAGAAGAGCTTGAAGCTAAAGGCTACCGGATTAATTCAGGTAAGGGGGGTTTATCGTCGTTTAATGGGTATTATAGATTAACATGTAATGGGTAGTGATAAACCGTTGAATTGACCCTAATTGGGATGATGAGTGCTGAAAATTTGTGATGAATAAACTGTGTTTAAGCTGTGATTGAATCGGTAATTGTGTGAGTCGTGATTCCCCGAGCGTATCGCTTTTTACGGAATTGGAATCGGAGGTCCGGAAGTCCTCCAACGGCGGAAAATGCGGAGAATTCTGCATTCTGCTTCGTGTTAGCGCAGGAACAGCTTTCTGTCTTGCGTTAACCGGTTAACCCAGGGCGTTAACCGGTTAACACTGTTATGAGTTGTGAAAATATTGCTGTTCTGTCTGCGTTAACCGGTTAACCCAGGGCGTTAACCGGTTAACACTGTTGAGTTTTGCCAGAAAGCGTGTTCTGTCTGCGTTAACCGGTTAACCCAGGGCGTTAACCGGTTAACACTGTGGGAAAAGAGAAAAAATTGATAATTGAATCTTGTGTACGTTTTGGAATGGAATTATATAGTACTTAGTTTATGTCAAAGTTGATTATAAGTTGATTATGTTGAAAACATTGTTGTGTTGCTATTATTATCCTGTTGTCGGAATTTAAAGTCGTGTATGTCAAAGTTGATTATAAGTTGATTATGTTGAGGACATTGTTGTGTTGCTATTGTTATCATGTTGTCGGAATTCATATGCATTAAGTCGGAGCTTTGCTCACACCACGTTGGCCTGGATTGGCAAAAGTTGAAAGTTGAAGGCTTAAGCCTTGATGCCTCGTTAAATTGGCAAATTTTAAGTTGGGAGTTTTACTCCGAATGGTACCACATGCATGACGAGTCGAGTCTCATTAGAGTTGCATTTTTGTTGGTTCGTTGTATGAGTATTTAATGTAATTGAGGTTATACGTGTGCTTTATGTTGGTGTTGAGTATGATGGTTTGAGTTGATGTGCCGTTACTGAATGTGTGTTATGATTTGGGTGATGAAATGTGTGAAATTACTTAACGTTGCATGATATTTTATAATGCTTATTATATCGATTGAGGAACTCACCCTTACAACTATTTTTCAGGTAACGAGCAGTGATTGAGTAGAAGCTAGTGCTTGGAGTCTAGTGTAGTCTCCTTAGTGGGTCATGCTCTGATAGATGTAACATCGGGACGGGATGTTTTACCTTGTTGAATAATTTTACATGTAATGTGTGACATGTTTTGAATGATCGATTTGATCTCTATCCGCTGCGTATTGTGCACTGCTTTATGTTTTGAGTTAAATAATGAGCATGACTAAATATTATGGAGAATGGTGTGAAATGATTGTGTGACACCCTTAATTGCGTATTACTCTGATTGATATATTGTTATTCTAATTAAATATTTGGGGAATTTTAGAAGGGTGTTACATTAGTGGTATCAGAGCAGGTCGGTCTGTCCGGCCAGTTGTCGTGTCGTTACTGTCTAACAGTTGTGTATTGTTACTAATCTAACTTTTAAGTTGTGTTGTGGTGATAAGTTGAAATGGCTGGAAGGAATGACGCTGCAATGGCTGCCGCAATGCAAGCGATGGCACAAGCTGTGCAGAACTTGCCAAATGCGGGTGGAGATGCTGGATCACGTAGCTTGGCGACTTTTCAAAGAGAGAATCCGCCGGTGTTTAAAGGGAAGCATGATCCAGATGCAGCCTTGGGATGGTTGAAAGAGATCGAGAGAATCTTCCGTGTTATGGATTGCACTCCAGCTCAGAAGGTTCGGTATGGTACTCACATGCTAGCAGTCGAAGCTGATGACTGGTGGCTAGAGACTCACGAGAGGTTGACCGTGGCAGGTGAAGTCATTACTTAGGATGTATTCCGTAGGGAATTCATGAGAAAGTATTATCCGGAGGATGTCCGTGGTAAGAAAGAAATTGAGTTCCTTGAGCTGAAGCAAGGAAACTTGTCTGTCACTGATTATGCTGCAAAATTTGTGGAGTTGTCCAAATTTTATCCTCATTACACTCGTGCTGGTGCTGAATTTTCAAAGTGCATCAAGTTTGAGAACGGACTGCGCTCTGAAATTAAGAAGGCTGTTGGGTATCAGAAGATACGCATTTTTACTGAATTGGTTGATAGCTGCAGGATATTTGAAGAAGACAATAATGCTCATTACAAGATTGTCAGTGACCGCAGGGGCAAGCAACATCAAAATCGTGGCAAGCCGTATGATGCTCCAGTGGGAAAAGGGAAACAAGGAGCTGCTCCGGCTCAGAGGACTAGTAGGGGAGGTGCTCCTTCTGGTATAGTTTGCTTCAAATGTGGTCAGGCTGGTCATAAGAGTAATGTATGCACTGCTGAAGTAAAGAGGTGTTTTCGCTGTGGTAAGACTGGCCATGCAATAGCTGATTGCAAGCACAAGGAAATGATTTGTTTTAATTGTGGCGAAGAAGGGCATATTGGAAGTCAGTGTCAGAAGCCAAAGAAATCTCAAACTGGAAAGGTGTTCGCATTGACCGGAACTCAAACCTCCAGTGAGGACAGACTTATCCGAGGTACATGTTTCATAAATGGTACTCCTTTAATTACTATTATTGATACCGGTGCTACCCACTGTTTTATTTCTGCTAACTGTGCTCGAAGACTGGGTTTAAAATTGTCCGCTTTGGATGGTGAGTTGATTGTTGAGACCCCAGCTAAGGGATCAATAACTACTTCCTTGGTATGTTTAAATTGTCCTTTGTCGATCTTCGATAAAGATTTCTATGTTGATTTAGTATGTTTGCCGTTGGGTGGGATGGATGTAATTCTTGGTATGAACTGGTTGGAGTATAATTATGTTCATATAAATTGTCATCATAAGTCGGTGAGGTTTTCCACTCCTGAAGAGGAAGGAGTTGACTTATTACCTTTCAGAGAATTGCGAAAATTGATGAAAGAGGGAGCTCAGATGTTTTCTTTGATGGCGACGTTGTCGGTTGAGAGTAAAGCTAAGATAGAGGAACTGTTAGTGGTGAAAGAATTCCCTGAAGTTTTTCCTGATGAAATTCCTAGTGTGCCGCCAGAGAGGGAAGTTAAATTTACTATTGATTTGGTGCCTGGTACTAGGCCTGTTTCGATGGCACCGTATAGAATGTCGGCATCTGAATTGTGTGAATTAAAGAAGCAATTGGAAGACTTACTTGAGAAGAAGTTTTTAAGACCAAGTGTGTCACCGTGGGGAGCTCCAGTGTTGCTAGTAAAGAAGAAAGATGGTAGTATGAGGCTTTGTATCGATTATAGACAATTGAATAAAGTAACGATCAAGAATAAGTATCCACTACCGAGAATAGATGATTTGATGGATCAATTAGTGGGTGCTTGTGTGTTCAGTAAAATTGATTTGAGATCGGGCTATCATCAGATCAAAGTGAAAGATGAAGACATCCAGAAGACAGCGTTCAGAACTCGGTATGGACATTATGAGTATTCTGTGATGCCTTTCGGTGTGACTAATGCGCCGGGAGTATTTATGGAATACATGAATCGTATTTTCCATACTTATCTGGATCATTTTGTGGTAGTATTTATTGATGATATTTTGATTTACTCTAAGTCCGAAGAAGAGCACAAGGAACATTTGAGATTAGTGTTGGATGTTTTGAAAGATAAGAAATTGTATGCGAAGCTGTCCAAGTGTGAATTTTGGTTAAGAGAAGTCAGTTTTCTCGGCCATGTAATTTCAGGAAAAGGTATTGCTGTAGATCCTTCCAAGGTAGAAGCTGTATTGCAATGGGAGACTCCTAAGTCGGTTACCGAGATTAGAAGCTTTTTGGGGTTAGCTGGATATTATAGAAGGTTTATTGAAGGATTTTCTAAGTTAGCACTTCCGTTGACTAAATTAACTTGTAAGGGTAAAGCTTTCGTGTGGGATGTTCAGTGCGAAGAGAGTTTTAATGAATTAAAAAGGAGATTGACGTCGGCGCCGGTTTTGACTTTGCCAAATCCGGAGGAACCGTTTATAATCTACTGTGATGCTTCATTGATGGGCTTGGGAGGTGTGCTCATGCAAAATAATAAAGTGATTGCTTATGCGTCGCGACAGTTAAGAATTCATGAAAAGAACTATCCTACGCATGATCTTGAACTTGCTGCTGTGGTGTTTGTGCTAAAAATCTGGAGGCATTACCTTTATGGTTCCAGGTTTGAAGTTTTCAGCGATCATAAAAGTTTAAAGTATCTTTTTGATCAGAAAGAGCTGAACATGAGACAACGTAGGTGGCTAGAACTGCTTAAGGATTATGATTTCGGGTTGAATTATCATCCAGGAAAAGCAAATGTTGTGGCCGACGCTTTAAGTAGAAAGACCTTGCATGTGTCAGCAATGATGATTAAGGAGTTGGAATTAATTGAGCAATTTCGTGATATGAGTTTGGTTTGCGAAGTAACACCGCAGAGTGTAATGCTAGGAATGCTAAAGATTAATAATGATTTTATGGATAGTATCCGAGAGGCACAGAAATTGGATGTGAAATTAGTAGATATCCTTAGTCGTTGTGGTCAATCAGAGAAGAGTGACTTTAAGATTGATGCGAGAGGTGTGCTAAAATTAGGGGAAAGAATTTGTATTCCTGATGACGCGATTTTGAAAAGAAGCATTCTAGAAGAGGGTCATAGAAGCAGTTTGAGTATTCATCCAGGAGCTACTAAAATGTATCAGGATTTGAAGAAAATATTTTGGTGGCCCGGAATGAAAGGAGATGTGGCTCGTTTTGTGTATGCGTGCTTAACTTGTCAGAAGTCGAAGATTGAGCATCAGAAGCCTGCTGGGTTGATGCAACCGTTGGAAGTTCCAGAGTGGAAATGGGATAGCATTTCTATGGACTTTGTAACGGGGTTGCCTGCTACTTTAAGAGGGCATGATTCGATTTGGGTGATCGTTGATAGGCTCACGAAGTCGGCTCACTTCATACCTATTAACATCACTTACCCAATTGCGAAGTTGGCAGAGATTTACATCCGAGTAATTGTAAAGTTGCATGGTGTTCCTCTGTGTATTGTGTCGGACAGAGATCCGAGGTTTACATCGGGATTTTGGAAAAGTCTGCAAGATTCGTTGGGCTCTAAGTTGAGGTTGAGTTCGGCATATCATCCTCAAACTGATGGCCAAACTGAGAGAACTATTCAGTCATTGGAGGATTTACTGAGAGCTTGTGTTCTTGAACAAGGAGGTTCGTGGGACACTTATCTTCCATTGATCGAGTTCACATATAATAATAGTTACCATTCTAGTATCGGAATGGCGCCTTTTGAAGCATTGTATGGTCGTAGATGTAGAACTCCGTTGTGTTGGCACGAATCTGGTGAGGGTGTAGTACTTGGACCAGAGTTAGTTCGAGAAACTACCGAGAAAGTGAAGTTTATCCGAGAGAAGATGAAAGCTTCTCAGAGTAGGCAGAAGAGTTACCATGACAAGCGGAAGAAGGAATTAGAATTTCAAGCTGGTGACCATGTGTTTTTGAGAGTCACGCCTGTGACCGGTGTTGGGAGGGCTTTGAAGTCTAAAAAGCTCACTCCTCGCTTCATTGGTCCGTATCAAATCTTAGAACGGGTTGGAAAAGTTGCTTATCGGATGGCATTACCACCTAATCTTTCGAATTTGCATGATGTATTCCATGTGTCGCAGCTTCGGAAGTATGTCTCAGATCCGTCTCATGTGGTTAGTATGGATGATGTGCAAGTGCGGGATAATTTAACAATGGAGACAAAGCCTGTACGAGTTGAAGATCGTGAAACAAAGACTCTTCGAGGAAAAGAGATTGTGTTGGTTAAAGTCGTTTGGTTGGGAGCTACGGGCGAAAGCATGACATGGGAACTTGAGAGTCAGATGAAGGAGTCTTATCCGGAGCTATTCGCTTGAGGAATGTTTTCGAGGACGAAAACTCTTTTAGTGGGGGAGAGTTGTAACACCCCGATAAAAATAAGATAATTATTTAATTTAAGTTAATATTATATTTATTAATTTAATTAAATAATTGGAATTATTGGATTATTATTGTTATTGGAATAATATTATTGGATTTTTATTATTGGAGTATATAAGTTGGAATAAGGAAAAGAGTTCCATTTTTTGGTAAAAAGGGTTTTACGTGAAAGCAGAGAAGCGGCTGAAAAGGGAGGAAGGGAAAAGAGGAAGAGCAAGAGAGCAAAGGTTGGAGAAGAGAAGAGCTTGAAGCTAAAGGCTTCCGGATTAATTCAGGTAAGGGGGGTTTATCGTCGTTTAATGGGTATTATAGATTAACATGTAATGGGTAGTGATAAACCGTTGAATTGACCCTAATTGGGATGATGAGTGCTGAAAATTTGTGATGAATAAACTGTGTTTAAGCTGTGATTGAATCGGTAATTGTGTGAGTCGTGATTCCCCGAGCGTATCGCTTTTTACGGAATTGGAATCGGAGGTCCGGAAGTCCTCCAACGGCGGAAAATGCGGAGAATTCTGCATTCTGCTTCGTGTTAGCGCAGGAACAACTTTCTGTCTTGCGTTAACCGGTTAACCCAGGGCGTTAACCGGTTAACACTGTTGTGAGTTGTGAAAATATTGTTGTTCTGTCTGCGTTAACCGGTTAACCCAGGGCGTTAACCGGTTAACACTGTTGAGTTTTGCCAGAAAGCGTGTTCTGTCTGCGTTAACCGGTTAACCCAGGGCGTTAACCGGTTAACACTGTGGGAAAAGAGAAAAAATTGATAATTGAATCTTGTGTACGTTTTGGAATGGAATTATATAGTACTTAGTTTATGTCAAAGTTGATTATGTTGAAAACATTGTTGTGTTGCTATTATTATCCTGTTGTCGGAATTTAAAGTCGTGTATGTCAAAGTTGATTATAAGTTGATTATGTTGAGGACATTGTTGTGTTGCTATTGTTATCATGTTGTCGGAATTCATATGCATTAAGTCGGAGCTTTGCTCACACCACGTTGACCTGGATTGGCAAAAGTTGAAAGTTGAAGGCTTAAGCCTTGATGCCTCGTTAAATTGGCAAATTTTAAGTTGGGAGTTTTACCCCGAATGGTACCACATGCATGACGAGTCGAGTCTCATTAGAGTTGCATTTTTGTTGGTTCGTTGTATGAGTATTTAATGTAATTGAGGTTATACGTGTGCTTTATGTTGGTGTTGAGTATGATGGTTTGAGTTGATGTGCCGTTACTGAATGTGTGTTATGATTTGGGTGATGAAATGTGTGAAATTACTTAACGTTGCATGATATTTTATAATGCTTATTATATCGATTGAGGAACTCACCCTTACAACTATTTTTCAGGTAACGAGCAGTGATTGAGTAGAAGCTAGTGCTTGGAGTCTAGTGTAGTCTCCTTAGTGGGTCATGCTCTGATAGATGTAACATCGGGACGGGATGTTTTACCTTGTTGAATAATTTTACATGTAATGTGTGACATGTTTTGAATGATCGATTTGATCTCTATCCGCTGCGTATTGTGCACTGCTTTATGTTTTGAGTTAAATAATGAGCATGACTAAATATTATGGAGAATGGTGTGAAATGATTGTGTGACACCCTTAATTGCGTATTACTCTGATTGATATATTGTTATTCTAATTAAATATTTGGGGAATTTTAGAAGGGTGTTACACAAAACACCTGTTTAAATTAAAATTTTATATTTCAAATAGTTATTGTACGACAAAGAAATAGTAAATTGTGAAAGTTTGTCTTGATTTAAAACTATACATTTAAATCAATGTTTTTACTAATGTATCTTTTTGATCAAGTTGTGGGTGTATTGATTTTAATTGCCAATTGTTTAGGAGTTCTTAGCACCATATCGCTTTAATGCATACACGACCTTAACCAATTCCTCTCTTAGTCATCCGAACAAAAACTATAGTTATATATTGTATTGAGAATATATTGGAAATTGGATATCGATGTGCCAGGAAATCCAAGCAAATCGTTTATGCAAGTCTCAAAGAACACATGTGATATATTGTTGAAGTATTTGCCTACACTTTGCTTCAAGGGTGACGTTATTGTGATTAAATTTTAGAAATGGGAATAAGTTGCAAGGTTTTGAAGTTTCATTATTTCGTTAATGGATGATTTAAGATGCAGAAATGAGACATTCCTCACGGTCTTGATCCCTTGCATACGGAACAGTATTATGAAGATTCTGGGAAAATGATCACTCGCTCAATCGGTGACGATTTTTGTGCTCATGTGTTTTATACCGAATATTCGTATAATGTTTTGATCGGGGGCCTAAAAGTTTACATTTCTAAAATTTCATTTGTTTTTGGACACCATATTTCAACTCTTATATGGTAGGCAACACAAGTCTTCCGTACATGATTAGAATTTATGGTATTCCCCTTTGATTATAAGAGGCCAAGGATTATGTTTTCTATTTAAATGAGTATTTGAGTTTAGAAGGCATTAAACGTAGTCACAAGTAGTTAAACACATTGATATTTTTCTAGAATATTGTGTGGTACGGACATTTTGAACTTTTTACCTAACTTTCTTTTAATAAAAATGGAACGATACATTTCATCGACAATATAGAATATGAAAAACCTTGTTTTCAATTACTTTTTTCTTTTCCTTTTCCAGTTTTTTCTTCTAGGTTAGGTTTGTGTCCAATAAGTTTTCTAATTTATATTTTTTCTTCAGGTGAAGTTTTTACCAAAGTTATGACCCTAGTATGGTTTGATTGTTGAATGACATATATTGAGATTTTTCGAAATACTCTTTTTCAAAAAACTATATCATTTTTCCTTAAAACTTCCTAAAAAACGATTTAATTATAGTTTACTCTAAAGTATTTGCTGTTATTGCAATCTCGTTTGTTATAAATTAAAATACTACAAGTGTTATTCATTAACTTATTTGTTCATTTTTGTACTATTTTAAAATGTTAAAAGTCACATGTTTTTTTCACATAAAAAAGTCTCTTAATAAAGTTATTATATGAGAAGTTAGCGAAAATAATATCAATATAATGTTTCTTTTGGTATTTTATGCATATTCGTTATATTAATTTTAAAAAGAAGTTCATTTTGATTTTAATATTTCTAAACTTATTTTAATATCGTTCTTTGAGAACACCGAAAATTATTTCAATATCTTTTATTATAAATTACATGGTAATCATTACATTCATTAACAAAGTTTTTAAATGTGATAAAGTTTATAATATTAAAAAACAAATAATGGTATAGTATATAAACATAAATTTGTAGATGTATAGCATAATTTCAAAGTAGCACTCCAGGCAAATTCAATGTTATGAATTCTGGGTTTGACCCCCAGCTTTGGAGCAAAATTCATTATTTATTCTTTTGAATATTTTTTCTTCTTAACTCATGTATTTTCAATTTAAAAAGTTTCCTATAAAAACTAAATTTAATAAATCTATTATTAATAGTCTGCAGTTTAAACAGCGCATTTTTGTAAAAATCCAAAGTAATTTGATTATGAACTTAATAATTCATAATAGATTTTTATTAATTTTCAACAATTAATGTTATGTTGGGTTCTCCTCCCTTAAATTTCATTAAATAGTGAAACCTATCTAGATTATTCTATACCTTAATATTTAAACACACATTTATTATAATAAAAATAGATTTATATAAATAAAAATATGTTGTAACTATATAGAAAACTTCATATTTTATCCATTATTGAAATTTAAATCTTTAAATTTATATTTAATGTTTGTAAAATATGCCAAATAATTTTTTAAACAAGGAACTCATTTTCCTCAATGGTGTGAATCATTATGTTCTTTTTTGTTAGTTTTTATAATTTAAAGAACTCGACGAATAAACAAATCACAACCTATTAGACTACACGCCTATTATGGTTGTTTCACTTCCATGATAAAATTAATTATTTATGCAAAATATTTGAGAGGTTAATTGAAATAGTTGTCCTAAACCAACTAGCTTTTAATGGTGCAAAACACCTGTTTAAATTAAAATTTTATATTTCAAATAGTTATTGTACGACAAAGAAATAGTAAATTGTGAAAGTTTGTCTTGATTTAAAACTATACATTTAAATCAATGTTTTTACTAATGTATCTTTTTGATCAAGTTGTGGGTGTATTGATTTTAATTGCCAATTGTTTAGGAGTTTTTAGCACCATATCGCTTTAATGCATACACGACCTTAACCAATTCCTCTCTTAGTCATCCGAACAAAAACTATAGTTATATATTGTATTGAGAATATATTGGAAATTGGATATCGATGTCCCAGGAAATCCAAGCAAATCGTTTATGCAAGTCTCAAAGAACACATGTGATATATTGTTGAAGTATTTGCCTACACTTTGCTTCAAGGGTGACGTTATTGTGATTAAATTTTAGAAATGGGAATAAGTTGCAAGGTTTTGAAGTTTCATTATTTCGTTAATGGATGATTTAAGATGCAGAAATGAGACATTCCTCACGGTCTTGATCCCTTGCATACGGAACAGTATTATGAAGATTCTGGGAAAATGATCACTCGCTCAATCGGTGACGATTTTTGTGCTCATGTGTTTTATACCGAATATTCGTATAATGTTTTGATCGGGGGCCTAAAAGTTTACATTTCTAAAATTTCATTTGTTTTTGGACACCATATTTCAACTCTTATATGGTAGGCAACACAAGTCTTCCGTACATGATTAGAATTTATGGTATTCCCCTTTGATTATAAGAGGCCAAGGATTATGTTTTCTATTTAAATGAGTATTTGAGTTTAGAAGGCATTAAACGTAGTCACAAGTAGTTAAACACATTGATATTTTTCTAGAATATTGTGTGGTACGGACATTTTGAACTTTTTACCTAACTTTCTTTTAATAAAAATGGAACGATACATTTCATCGACAATATAGAATATGAAAAACCTTGTTTTCAATTACTTTTTTCTTTTCCTTTTCCAGTTTTTTCTTCTAGGTTAGGTTTGTGTCCAATAAGTTTTCTAATTTATATTTTTTCTTCAGGTGAAGTTTTTACCAAAGTTATGACCCTAGTATGGTTTGATTGTTGAATGACATATATTGAGATTTTTCGAAATACTCTTTTTCAAAAAACTATATCATTTTTCCTTAAAACTTCCTAAAAAACGATTTAATTATAGTTTACTCTAAAGTATTGGCTGTTATTGCAATCTCGTTTGTTATAAATTAAAATACTACAAGTGTTATTCATTAACTTATCTGTTCATTTTTGTACTATTTTAAAATGTTAAAAGTCACATGTTTTTTTCACATAAAAAAGTCTCTTAATAAAGTTATTATATGAGAAGTTAGCGAAAATAATATCAATATAATGTTTCTTTTGGTATTTTATGCATATTCGTTATATTAATTTTAAAAAGAAGTTCATTTTGATTTTAATATTTCTAAACTTATTTTAATATCGTTCTTTGAGAACACCGAAAATTATTTCAATATCTTTTATTATAAATTACATGGTAATCATTACATTCATTAACAAAGTTTTTAAATGTGATAAAGTTTATAATATTAAAAAACAAATAATGGTATAGTATATAAACATAAATTTGTAGATGTATAGCATAATTTCAAAGTAGCACTCCAGGCAAATTCAATGTTATGAATTATGGGTTTGACCCCCAGCTTTGGAGCAAAATTCATTATTTATTCTTTTGAATATTTTTTCTTCTTAACTCATGTATTTTCAATTTAAAAGTTTCCTATAAAAACTAAATTTAATAAATCTATTATTAATAGTCTGCAGTTTAAACAGCGCATTTTTGTAAAAATCCAAAGTAATTTGATTATGAACTTAATAATTCATAATAGATTTTTATTAATTATCAACAATTAATGTTATGTTGGGTTCTCCTCCCTTAAATTTCATTAAATAGTGAAACCTATCTAGATTATTCTATACCTTAATATTTAAACACACATTTATTATAATAAAAATAGATTTATATAAATAAAAATATGTTGTAACTATATAGAAAACTTCATATTTTATCCATTATTGAAATTTAAATCTTTAAATTTATATTTAATGTTTGTAAAATATGCCAAATAATTTTTTAAACAAGGAACTCATTTTCCTCAATGGTGTGAATCATTATGTTCTTTTTTGTTAGTTTTTATAATTTAAAGAACTCGACGAATAAACAAATCACAACCTATTAGACTACACGCCTATTATGGTTGTTTCACTTCCATGATAAAATTAATTATTTATGCAAAATATTTGAGAGGTTAATTGAAATAGTTGTCCTAAACCAACTAGCTTTTAATGGTGCAAAACACCTGTTTAAATTAAAATTTTATATTTCAAATAGTTATTGTACGACAAAGAAATAGTAAATTGTGAAAGTTTGTCTTGATTTAAAACTATACATTTAAATCAATGTTTTTACTAATGTATCTTTTTGATCAAGTTGTGGGTGTATTGATTTTAATTGCCAATTGTTTAGGAGTTTTTAGCACCATATCGCTTTAATGCATACACGACCTTAACCAATTCCTCTCTTAGTCATCCGAACAAAAACTATAGTTATATATTGTATTGAGAATATATTGGAAATTGGATATCGATGTCCCAGGAAATCCAAGCAAATCGTTTATGCAAGTCTCAAAGAACACATGTGATATATTGTTGAAGTATTTGCCTACACTTTGCTTCAAGGGTGATGTTATTGTGATTAAATTTTAGAAATGGGAATAAGTTGCAAGGTTTTGAAGTTTCATTATTTCGTTAATGGATGATTTAAGATGCAGAAATGAGACATTCCTCACGGTCTTGATCCCTTGCATACGGAACAGTATTATGAAGATTCTGGGAAAATGATCACTCGCTCAATCGGTGACGATTTTTGTGCTCATGTGTTTTATACCGAATATTCGTATAATGTTTTGATCGGGGGCCTGAAAGTTTACATTTCTAAAATTTCATTTGTTTTTGGACACCATATTTCAACTCTTATATGGTAGGCAACACAAGTCTTCCGTACATGATTAGAATTTATGGTATTCCCCTTTGATTATAAGAGGCCAAGGATTATGTTTTCTATTTAAATGAGTATTTGAGTTTAGAAGGCATTAAACGTAGTCACAAGTAGTTAAACACATTGATATTTTTCTAGAATATTGTGTGGTACGGACATTTTGAACTTTTTACCTAACTTTCTTTTAATAAAAATGGAACGATACATTTCATCGACAATATAGAATATGAAAAACCTAGTTTTCAATTACTTTTTTCTTTTCCTTTTCCAGTTTTGTCTTCTAAGTTAGGTTTGTGTCCAATAAGTTTTCTAATTTATATTTTTTCTTCAGGTGAAGTTTTTACCTAAGTTATGACCCTAGTATGGTTTGATTGTTGAATGACATATATTGAGATTTTTCGAAATACTCTTTTTCAAAAAACTATATCATTTTTCCTTAAAACTTCCTAAAAAACGATTTAATTATAGTTTACTCTAAAGTATTGGCTGTTATTGCAATCTCGTTTGTTATAAATTAAAATACTACAACTGTTATTCATTAACTTATCTGTTCATTTTTGTACTATTTTAAAATGTTAAAAGTCACATGTTTTTTTCACATAAAAAAGTCTCTTAATAAAGTTATTATATGAGAAGTTAGCGAAAATAATATCAATATAATGTTTCTTTTGGTATTTTATGCATATTCGTTATATTAATTTTAAAAAGAAGTTCATTTTGATTTTAATATTTCTAAACTTATTTTAATATCGTTCTTTGAGAACACCGAAAATTATTTCAATATCTTTTATTATAAATTACATGGTAATCATTACATTCATTAACAAAGTTTTTAAATGTGATAAAGTTTATAATATTAAAAAACAAATAATGGTATAGTATATAAACATAAATTTGTAGATGTATAGCATAATTTCAAAGTAGCACTCCAGGCAAATTCAATGTTATGAATTATGGGTTTGACCCCCAGCTTTGGAGCAAAATTCATTATTTATTCTTTTGAATATTTTTTCTTCTTAACTCATGTATTTTCAATTTAAAAAGTTTCCTATAAAAACTAAATTTAATAAATCTATTATTAATAGTCTGCAGTTTAAACAGCGCATTTTTGTAAAAATCCAAAGTAATTTGATTATGAACTTAATAATTCATAATAGATTTTTATTAATTATCAACAATTAATGTTATGTTGGGTTCTCCTCCCTTAAATTTCATTAAATAGTGAAACCTATCTAGATTATTCTATACCTTAATATTTAAACACACATTTATTATAATAAAAATAGATTTATATAAATACAAATATGTTGTAACTATATAGAAAACTTCATAGTTTATCCATTATTGAAATTTAAATCTTTAAATTTATATTTAATGTTTGTAAAATATGCCAAATAATTTTTTAAACAAGGAACTCATTTTCCTCAATGGTGTGAATCATTATGTTCTTTTTTGTTAGTTTTTATAATTTAAAGAACTCGACGAATAAACAAATCACAACCTGTTAGACTACACGCCTATTATGGCTGTTTCACTTCCATGATAAAATTAATTATTTACGCAAAATATTTGAGAGGTTAATTGAAATAGTTGTCCTAAACCAACTAGCTTTTAATGATGCAAAACACCTGTTTAAATTAAAATTTTATATTTCAAATAGTTATTGTACGACAAAGAAATAGAAAATTGTGAAAGTTTGTCTTGATTTAAAACTATACATTTAAATCAATGTTTTTACTAATGTATCTTTTTGATCAAGTTGTGGGTGTATTGATTTTAATTGCCAATTGTTTAGGAGTTCTTAGCACCATATCGCTTTAATGCATACACGACCTTAACCAATTCCTCTCTTAGTCATCAGAACAAAAACTATAGTTATATATTATATTGAGAATGAATTGGAAATTGGATATCGATGTGCCAGGAAATCCAAGCAAATCGTTTATGCAAGTCTCAAAGAACACATGTGATATATTGTTGAACTATTTGCCTACACTTTGCTTCAAGGGTGACGTTATTGTGATTAAATTTTAGAAATGGGAATAAGTTGCATGGTTTTGAAGTTTCATTATTTCGTTAATGGATGACTTAAGATGCAGAAATGAGACATTCCTCACGGTCTTGATCCCTTGCATACGGAACAGTATTATGAAGATTCTGGGAAAATGATCACTCGCTCAATCGGTGACGATTTTTGTGTTCATGTGTTTTATACCGAATATTCGTATAATGTTCTGATCAGGGGCCTGAAAGTTTACATTTCTAAAATTTCATTTGTTTTTGGACACCATATTTCAACTCTTATATGGTAGGCAACACAAGTCTTCCGTACTTGATTAGAATTTATGGTATTCCCCTTTGATTATAAGAGGCCAAGGATTATGTTTTCTATTTAAATGAGTATTTGAGTTTAGAAGGCATTAAACGTAGTCACAAGTAGTTAAACACATTGATATTTTTCTAGAATATTGTGTGGTACGGACATTTTGAACTTTTTACCTAACTTTGTTTTAATAAAAATGGAACGATACATTTCATCGACAATATAGAATATGAAAAACCTTGTTTTCAATTACTTTTTTCTTTTCCTTTTCCAGTTTTTTCTGCTAGGTTAGGTTTGTGTCCAATAAGTTTTCTAATTTATATTTTTTCTTCAGGTGAAGTTTTTACAAAAATTATGTCCCTAGTATGGTTTGATTGTTGAATGACATATATTGAGATTTTTCTAGATACTCTTTTTCAAAAAACTATATCATTTTTCCTTAAAACTTCCTAAAAAACGATTTAATTATAGTTTACTCTAAAGTATTGGTTGTTATTGCAATCTCGTTTGTTATAAATTAAAATACTACAAGTGATATTCATTAACTTAACTGTTCATTTTTGTACTATTTTAACATATTAAAAGTCACATGTTTTTTTCACATAAATAAAGTCTCTTAATAAAGTTATTATATGAGAAGTTAGCGAAAGTAATATCAATATAATGTTTCTTTTGGTATTTTATGCATATTCGTTATATTAATTTTAAAAAGAAGTTCATTTTGATTTTAATATTTCTAAACTTATTTTAATATCGTTCTTTGAGAACACTGAAAATTATTTCAATATCTTTTATTATAAATTACATGTTAATCATTACATTCATTAACAAAGTTTTTAAATGTGATAAAGTTTATAATATTAAAAAATAAAAAATGGTATAGTATATAAACATAAATTTGTAGATGTATAGCATAATTCCAAAGTAGCACTCTAGGCAAATTCAATGTTATGAATTCTAGGTTCGACCCCCAGCTTTGGAGCAAAATTCATGTTTTATTCTTTTGAATATTTTTTCTTCTTAACTCATGTATTTTCAATTTAAAAAGTTTCCTATAAAAACTAAATTTAATAAAGCTATTATTAATAGCCTGCAGTTTAAACAGCGCATTTTTGAAAAAATCCAAAGTAATTTGATTATGAACTTAATAATTCATAATAGATTTTTATTAATTATCAACAATTAATGTTATGTTGGGTTCTCCTCCCTTAAATTTGATTAAATAGTTAAACCTATCTAGATTATTCTATACCTTAATATTTAAACACACATTTATTATAATAAAAATAGATTTATATAAATACAAATATGTTGTAACTATATAGAAAACTTCATAGTTTATCCATTATTGAAATTTAAATCTTTAAATTTATATTTAATGTTTGTAAAATATGCCAAATAATTTTTTAAACAAGGAACTCATTTTCCTCAATGGTGTGAATCATTATGTTCTTTTTTGTTGGTTTTTATAATTTAAAGAATTCGACGAATAACAAATCACAACCTATTAGACTACACGCCCATTATGGCTGTTTCACTTCCATGATAAAATTAATTATTTACGCAAAATATTTGAGAGGTTAATTGAAATAGTTGTCCTAAACCAACTAGCTTTTAATGGTGCAAAACTCCTGTTTAAATTAAAATTTTATATTTCAAATAGTTATTGTACGACAAAGAAATAGTAAATTGTGAAAGTTTGTCTTGATTTAAAACTATACATTTAAATCAATGTTTTTACTAATGTATCTTTTTGATCAAGTTGTGGGTGTATTGATTTTAATTGCCAATTGTTTAGGGGTTCTTAGCACCATATCGCTTTAATGCATACACAGCCTTAACCAATTCCTCTCTTAGTCATTAGAACAAAAACTATAGTTATATATTATATTGGAAATTGGATATCGATGTGCCAGGAAATCCAAGCAAATCGTTTATGCAAGTCTAAAAAGAACACATGTGATATATTGTTGAAGTATTTGCCTACACTTTGCTTCAAGGGTGACGTTATTGTGATTAAATTTTAGAAATGGGAATAAGTTGCAAGGTTTTGAAGTTTCATTATTTCGTTAATGGATGATTTAAGATGCAGAAATGAGACATTCCTCACGGTCTTGATCCCTTGCATACGGAACAGTATTATGAAGATTCTGGGAAAATGATCACTCGCTCAATCGGTGACGATTTTTGTGTTCATGTGTTTTATACCGAATATTCGTATAATGTTCTGATCGGGGGCCTGAAAGTTTACATTTCTAAAATTTCATTTGTTTTTGGACACCATATTTCAACTCTTATATGGTAGGCAACACAAGTCTTCAGTACTTGATTAGAATTTATGGTATTTCCCTTTGATTATAAGAGGCCAAGGATTATGTTTTCTATTTATATGAGTATTTGAGTTTAGAAGGCATTAAACGTAGTCACAAGTAGTTAAACACATTGATATTTTTCTAGAATATTGTGTGGTACGGACATTTTGAACTTTTTACCTAACTTTCTTTTAATAAAAATGGAACGATACATTTCATCGACAATATAGAATATGAAAAACCTGGTTTTCAATTACTTTTTTCTTTTCCTTTTCCAGTTTTTTCTTCTAGGTTAGGTTTGTGTCCAATAAGTTTTCTAATTTATATTTTTTCTTCAGGTGAAGTTTTTACCAAAGTTATGACCCTAGTATGGTTTGATTGTTGAATGACATATATTGAGATTTTTCGAAATACTCTTTTTCAAAAAACTATATCATTTTTCCTTAAAACTTCCTAAAAACGATTTAATTATAGTTTACTCTAAAGTATTGGCTGTTATTGCAATCTCGTTTGTTATAAATTAAAATACTACAAGTGATATTCATTAACTTATCTGTTCATTTTTGTACTATTTTAACATATTAAAAGTCACATGTTTTTTTCACATAAATAAAGTCTCTTAATAAAGTTATTATATGAGAAGTTAGCGAAAATAATATGAATATAATGTTTCTTTTGGTATTTTATGCATATTCTTTATATTAATTTTAAAAAGAAGTTCATTTTGATTTTAATATTTCTAAACTTAATTTAATATCGTTCTTTGAGAACACCGAAAATTATTTCAGTATCTTTTATTATAAATTACATGGTAATCATTACATTCATTAACAAAGTTTTTAAATGTGATAAAGTTTATAATATTAAAAAACATATAATGGTATAGTATATAAACATAAATTTGTAGATGTATAGCATAATTCCAAAGTAGCACTCCAGGCAAATTCAATGTTATGAATTCTGGGTTCGACCCCCAGCTTTGGATCAAAATTCATGTTTTATTCTTTTGAATATTTTTTCTTCTTAACTCATGTATTTTCAATTTAAAAAGTTTCCTATAAAAACTAAATTTAATAAAGCTATTATTAATAGCCTGCAGTTTAAACAGCGCATTTTTGTAAAAATCCAAAGTAATTTGATTATGAACTTAATAATTCATAATAGATTTTTATTAATTATAAACAATTAATGTTATGTTGGATTCTCCTCCCTTAAATTTCATTAAATAGTTAAACCTATCTAGATTATTCTATACCTTAATATTTAAACACACATTTATTATAATAAAAATAGATTTATATAAATACAAATATGTTGTAACTATATAGAAAACTTCATAGTTTATCCATTATTGAAATTTAAATCTGTAAATTTATATTTAATGTTTGTAAAATATGCCAAATAATTTTTTAAACAAGGAACTCATTTTCCTCAATGTGTGAATCATTATGTTCTTTTTGTTAGTTTTTATAATTTAAAGAACTCGACGAATAAACAAATCACAACCTATTAGACTACACGCCTATTATGGCTGTTTCACTTCCATGATAAAATTAATTATTTATGAAAAATATTTGAGAGGTTAATTGAAATAGTTGTCCTAAACCAACTAGCTTTTAATGGTGCAAAACACCTGTTTAAATTAAAATTTTATATTTCAAATAGTTATTGTACGACAAAGAAATAGTAAATTGTGAAAGTTTGTCTTGATATAAAACTATACATTTAAATCAATGTTTTTACTAATGTATCTTTTTGATAAAGTTGTGGGTGTATTGATTTTAATTGCCAATTGTTTAGGAGTTCTTAGCACCATATCGCTTTAATGCATACACGACCTTAACCAATTCCTCTCTTAGTCATCAGAACAAAAACTATAGTTATATATTATATTGAGAATATATTGGAAATTGGATATCGATGTGCCAGGAAATCCAAGCAAATCGTTTATGCAAGTCTAAAAAGAACACATGTGATATATTGTTGAAGTATTTGCCTACACTTTGCTTCAAGGGTGACGTTATTGTGATTAAATTTTAGAAATGGGAATAAGTTGTAAGGTTTTGAAGTTTCATTATTTCGTTAATGGATGATTTAAGATGCAGAAATGAGACATTCCTCACGGTCTTGATCCCTTGCATACGGAACAGTATTATGAAGATTCTGGGAAAATGATCACTCGCTCAATCGGTGACGATTTTTGTGTTCATGTGTTTTATACTGAATACTCGTATAATGTTCTGATCGGGGGCCTGAAAGTTTACATTTCTAAAATTTCATTTGTTTTTGGATACCATATTTCAACTCTTATATGGTAGGCAACACAAGTCTTCAGTACTTGATTTGAATTTATGGTATTCCCCTTTGATTATAAGAGGCCAAGGATTATGTTTTCTATTTAAATGAGTATTTGAGTTTAGAAGGCATTAAACGTAGTCACAAGTAGTTAAACACATTGATATTTTTCTAGAATATTGTGTGGTACGGACATTTTGAACTTTTTACCTAACTTTCTTTTAATAAAAATGGAACGATACATTTCATCGACAATATAGAATATGAAAAACCTGGTTTTCAATTACTTTTTTCTTTTCCTTTTCCAGTTTTTTCTTCTAGGTTAGGTTTGTGTCCAATAAGTTTTCTAATTTATATTTTTTCTTCAGGTGAAGTTTTTACCAAAGTTATGACCCTAGTATGGTTTGATTGTTGAATGACATATATTGGGATTTTTCGAAATACTCGTTTTCAAAAAACTATATCATTTTTCCTTAAAACTTCCTAAAAAACGATTTAATTATAGTTTACTCTAAAGTATTGGCTGTTATTGCAATCTCGTTTGTTATAAATTAAAATACTACAAGTGATATTCATTAACTTATCTGTTCATTTTTGTACTATTTTAACATATTAAAAGTCACATGTTTTTTTCACATAAATAAAGTCTCTTAATAAAGTTATTATATGAGAAGTTAGCGAAAATAATATGAATATAATGTTTCTTTTGGTATTTTATGCATATTCTTTATATTAATTTTTAAAAGAAGTTCATTTTGATTTTAATATTTCTAAACTTAATTTAATATCGTTCTTTGAGAACACCGAAAATTATTTCAATATCTTTTTTTTATAAATTACATGGTAATCATTACATTCATTAACATAGTTTTTAAATGTGATAAAGTTTCTAATATTAAAAAACAAATAATGGTATAGTCTATAAACATAAATTTGTAGATGTATAGCATAATTCCAAAGTAGCACTCCAGGCAAATTCAATGTTATGAATTCTGGGTTCGACCCCCAACTTTGGAGCAAAATTCATGTTTTATTCTTTTGAATATTTTTTCTTCTTAACTATTATTAATAGGCTGCAGTTTAAACGACGCATTTTTGTAAAAATCCAAAGTAATTTGATTATGAACTTAATAATTCATAATAGATTTTTATTAATTATCAACAATTAATGTTATGTTGGGTTCTCCTCCCTTAAATTTCATTAAATAGTTAAACCTATCTAGATTATTCTATACCTTAATATTTAAACACACATTTATTATAATAAAAATAGATTTATATAAATACAAATATGTTGTAACTATATAGAAAACTTCATAGTTTATCCATTATTGAGATTTAAATCTTTAAATTTATATTTAATGTTTGTAAAATATGCCAAATAATTTTTTAAACAAGGAACTCATTTTCCTCAATGGTGTGAATCATTATGTTCTTTTTTGTTAGTTTTTATAATTTAAAGAACTCGCCGAATAAACAAATCACAACCTATTAGACTACACGCCTATTATGGTTGTTTCACTTCTATGATAAAATTAATTATTCATGCAAAAGTATTTGAGAGGTTAATTGAAATAGTTGTCCTAAACCAACTAGCTTTTAATGGTGCAAAACACCTGTTTAAATTCAAATTTTATATTTCAAATAGTTATTGTACGACGGAGAAATAGTAAATTGTGAAAGTTTGTCTTGATTTAAAACTATACATTTAAATCAATGTTTTTACTAATGTATCTTTTTGATCAAGTTGTGGGTGTATTGATTTTAATTGCCAATTGTTTAGGAGTTCTTAACACCATATCGCTTTAATGAATACACGACCTTAACCAATTCCTCTCTTAGTCATCAGAACAAAAACTATAGTTATATATTATATTGAGAATATATTGGAAATTGGATATCGATGTGCCAGGAAATCCAAGCAAATCGTTTATGCAAGTCTCAAAGAACACATGTGATATATTGTTGAAGTATTTGCCTACACTTTGCTTCAAGGGTGACGTTATTGTGATTAAATTTTAGAAATGGGAATAAGTTGCAAGGTTTTGAAGTTTCATTATTTCGTTAATGGATGATTTAAGATGCAGAAATGAGACATTCCTCATGGTCTTGATCCCTTGCATATGGAACAGTATTATGAAGATTCTGGGAAAATGATCACTCGCTCAATCGGTGACGATTTTTGTGTTCATGTGTTTTATAGTGAATATTCGTATAATGTTCTGATCGGGGGCCTGAAAGTTTACATTTCTAAAATTTCATTTGTTTTTGGACACCATATTTCAACTCTTATATGGTAGGCAACACAAGTCTTTCGTACTTGATTAGAATTTATGGTATTCCCCTTTGATTATAAGAGGCCAAGGATTATGTTTTCTTTTTAAATGAGTATTTGAGTTTAGAAGGCATTAAACGTAGTCACAAGTAGTTAAACACATTGATATTTTTCTAGAATATTGTGTGGTACGGACATTTTGAACTTTTTACCTAACTTTGCTTTAATAAAAATGGAACGATACATTTCATCGACAATATAGAATATGAAAAACCTGGTTTTCAATTACTTTTTTCTTTTCCTTTTCTAGTTTTTTCTTCTAGGTTAGGTTTGTGTCCAATAAGTATCCCTTTGTAGGTCAGGAGTAGGTTCCAAACAGAAGTATCCCTTTGTTTGATACCTAAAAACATCTTCTCTTCAACCAGTAGCTGCATACTTGCTGAACAACATGTTCTAACATCGCATAGAACATTAGTTCCACCTCCTTGGAACAAACCTTCCTTGAAGGTCTTCAAGGTCTTCATACACCCTACTCAAGTGAGTAAAAGAATCAGTGATTAAGTGATTCTTACCATCCTGAAGTGAGAACGTCATGATGAGTGGACTTGAGCAGACTCAAGTATCTTTGACATCTTCAGTAGATTATGATGAGATCTTGAATACAGCAGCCTTTCATCCACATGAGGGGAAACAACATCAGAGTTTGAGTTTTGCCAGGCATTATGCAGCGGAAATCATAATACAACTCAACCTATGAACACACACTTCACCAGATCTGCCTCCAAGACCATACCAAGTTTGGATGTTATTCAATACTGGCACAACTGTCCCACACACAGGCCAATTGCCAACCTCCAGATACAGGTACACATTATTCCTGTCATGAACAGTCCATCCACCTACTTCAAGGGACCATTCAAGGAAATTACAGAACCTTCCACTGGTTCCAACATAACTTCTTGCAAGATACCAGAAAGTATCACCCATGGATCTCATCCAGAAGCAGAACAGGATGCCTGCTCTGATACCAATTGAAATTCTGGTGTAGTCAGAATTCAGATGTTCTACTCCACGTCATGACATCTGATCTAACATTGTAACTAATACAGCAAGATAGCTATTAACCACTGTACTAATATGCACACGTTCACAGATGTCACGACATCTCATCCTATGTCACCCTAGAATGTATGAACACCTGGTTCTGTGCATCAGGAAGAAAGACTCAACAGAAATCAATCCTAGCACTCACTTCTGTTGTTTTCTTCCACAGTTATTAGCATGATGTCTTACTGTTGTTTTTGGACATCATCTGTTACATTGTTCCAGTGTGTATATCTTTTACTTGTATTTCCTGAATTAAAGGTTGAACACGTTAATCTAATTTTCACTTATTAGATTGCTAACAACTAGGCTATTTGTTAGGTTCATTAATTGTAGGTTAGTAGTTGGTTTCCTGGTTTTTCTCTAAGCTATTGAATCCCTGAAGAATAGCCTAAGAAAAATACTGAACCAGAAAAACCAATCATCCTACACTTTAGCACCTGCTGTTGGGAATGAATGTCACAACATTCAGTTCGATATCCAGAACATATGCTGATTCTGTTATGTTCCTGGAAACGTGTTGTGCTAAGTTTGCAGTACTGTAAAAGACCAACTAGTCTCTACTTCAGTATCAACCTTCAGTATCAACTGTCAAAACGTCCAGTTTGACAGTTTCACAATGATCCTCCAGCCAGGTCTGTTATCCTTGAAAAGAACAGACTTAAATAAATACTGAACTGAAACTAACATGCTTATTATTCAGTATACGCTGTCACTGATGAATGTTACAACATTCTGATTGACATTCAATCAGAAGGTTATATACCAGGTCTGTTATCATCTTGATAACCTGACTGGGAAACCAACTGAGTTATGACAGTAATAAATACACATGCAGAAGGAAAACAAACACAGGAAATTGTTAACCCAGTTCAGTCCAACATGACCTACATCTGGGGGCTACCAAGCCAGGAAGAAGATCCACTATTAGCAGTATTAATTCAGAGTTAAACTCACCCGTTTACAACTCTTCACTTAATCCCTACCCAATGCAATCTATACCTAGGAACTCCTAGATAGAAACCTCCAGTTTCCATTCCTATCACTACAAATACAATGTAATGTTACCACACCTTGAACTTGCTTCACAGCTTCATTCAAGAACAAAATCACTCTTGCCTACAGGCTTTGAGTTACAAATACTCTCAGCTTTTACCACTGAGAAACACATGGTAACCTTCCCACAGATTGGGAGGTTTACCTCACACACACCCCTAAATTTTCATTCTAGGAGGCTTACAAATACTAGGTTACAATCAGCTATTTATAACCTAATCACCCAACTGGATTTGGGCCTTCAGAAATCGCAGCAGACTTGTTCTTTGCTGTTACAACTTCAGCAGAAAAATTCTGCTACAAACAAGGTCTTCAATCCTAGAATCTTTCCATATATATCTCCATATTTTGAGCCTATATATCTTCTGATTGAGTCTTCAAGACCTCCACATGGGAGTTAGGATATTCACCAGATATCCTTGCTGATCCCAGAATATATACTGAATTAATTAATTCAGTTTTCTACACATGTGCGATGTCACAGACCTGATGTCGTGACATCGTACATGACATGTTGGTCCAGATGTTGAATTTCTTCAACCCAACATATTAAAACAACAGAGATGATTACATTATTTGTTTTCTAAAATTAATGCCAATCCTAAGGAATCAACAGTATGGCAACATGCATCTGAGTTCTCATAACTCAACCACGATCATTATTCAGATCACGAAACATCAATTCCCGATCGGACTTACGTCTAAGCCAGCCTCGGTTCATGCATGCTCGTATGATTCGACTTTCGCGGTGGATATCAGGTTCCCCTATGGGAATCTAACCCACTTTTAAGAACCATCACCCGTATGGGACTCTAACCCACCTAGGGTATCTTTCACCGTATGGGACTCTAACCCACATAGGTGTCCACCTTTCCCCCATGTCCACCATGGTTGGGGCTCAAACCCATTTGAGGCTCGAATCATTGGTCCCACATCCCAATGCTTACTCATCTAAGCATACCACAAGAGATGTGTACCACCACAGAAAAACACACATTCTGAATACATGATCGGTTCCATAATCATTGGTTCCACGAACCATAACAAATTCATCAATCATAGGTGACTTCATTCACCATAATACACAAATAATAATATGGCATGTTCCATACAATGCGTCTCATTCTTAATCATGGCAACAATTCGTCCACGACCTCACATAAGTGTCGTACGAATGAATACCGTATTCTCATACATGTATCTCACATGTTCCATAACCTAGATTATCTTTCTAAGTTATTAATCAAATTATTCTTCTAGGTTTCCTCACTCATCTTTGTAAGGTTTTTAATCATGTTACTTCACCTTCCACATAACAACAATATGTAATTTTCATCATGATAAAATTCATGGCATTTATAAATCACATAATATTTTATAACATGGAACAATAATAATAGCCCTTTACGTTATCTTTCTAACGCATCCGGCCGTGTCCAAAACGGAGGTATAATACTCAATTAATTCATTAATCTATCTTAATCAAGATTTAGGTTAATATTTATTCATTGCATAAGCATTCAACAACAACTTCTCTAGCCTAGTGGTAAGGCATGTACAATTCCAAGGAGGTCCTGGGTTCGAATCCCCTTGGTGACATATTCTGTACAAACGGGAAATTAAATTCTGTTTCGGTGTTAACCGGTTAACGGTCACGAATTTGCCCAGAAAGTGAATTTTGCTGCGCGTTAACCGGTTACCTTATACCGTTAACACCCTAAAATAGGGAAAAATTCCAATTTCCATTAATTCCTCTACTTCTTTTCCTTAAATAACTTCTCTTTTATTTCCCTTTCCATCTACCATTTTTACCTACCATTTTCATATAACATGATTTTTTTAACAACAACCAACATAATATCATCACAAATTCACACAAATCCTAACCCCACAAATATAGGATATTTCCCCCCAATGCTAAAACTATCTAAGAACTCACCTAGTAGAAGAACAAGATGAAGTTGGTGATGATGAAGATGAGATGATGATGGTGCTTCCATGGTTTCTTCCTCTTCTTCTCCCATGAGTCTTCTTCCTCTTTCTCTTTTCCTCTTTCTTTCCCTTTCTCTTCTCTTCCCTTTCTTTCTTTCTTTCTTTCTGATATCTCTACTTTCCTCTTACCTACCACCTCTCTTCTTATCCACTTCTTTTTTTTCCTTTTCCACCACACGTACCATATAATATATATAAATAATATCAAGTAGTAATAAAATATCCCAATTGATATTTCATCTTCCAGCACCAATTGATCAATTATTAATGTTACCAAAAATGTCCTCTCTTGTACTTATTAATATTGGTCTGTCTCTTTATTAATAATTAATCTCTTCAGAGTTCACTGGTTACTCTATTGGTCCCAATTGACAACATTTAGAGCACAAAGGAGCTTCAATTATTATAACTAACCAAAGATATAGTACACATGTACTCAATTGGTCCCAACTGACAACTAATTGAGCATTTAAGGGAATATGGGATATTACATTCTCCCCCCCTTAAATTGAAATTCGCCCCCGAATTTCCTTCACTCAACAAACAAACAATTCTTGTATCCATGTCTTAAACCAACACTTGACCTCTCTTCAATTCCAAGTCTCTAACATACTTATTCTTCTAACTTGTCTTTGCTGACAAATTTCCTTCTTTCATAAACTCTTGAAACTTCTTGATTTCCATCACAATCTCATTCTGATGTTGGATTAACAATTAAACTTGCTCTCACTTAATTCCTCTTATATACCACTCAACCTCAGTGGATCACTTTCTTCCCGGAAACCACGACTTCCCTTCCTTGTACTAAGTTACACAAAACATAATTACAACATCTTATCTTGACTTGGTTAATCAATACTCATTAATTCTTCATAAGAAAATTTATTGATTCCCTGACCACAAATAATATTGACTGCCCTTTTCTTGTTATTCCTTCAACAAATGCAACAACTTTGTGATCCATTTATTGATAATCTCATAAACTTCGCTTGATCTGATAATGTATGCTACAAGCCCTTACTCCTACTTCTTCCCTTCTCTCGTACTACTCCAATAAGATAGAACCATTAGCACGAGATTATCTTACTCTCATCCTTACCTCCATTCTTACGAGTAACTATCTCCCTGATCCCCATAGACTTGATTGGGCTCTTTCTCTCGTCACCTTCCATTGTGATACTCTGATTCCAATAGTGGAACACTTGGGATTCCTAGGCACTACTGGTTAGCTAACAATCTTTAAAGAAACACACTTACCTTTCAGGGTGTCTACTGTCCAAAATGGTACTAGAACCTCACCGATTTCCATTAGTAGAATAACTTCCTTGATGACTCACAAAAGTGTAGAATAAGACCAACACTCTTCAGAAGATAGGTATCCAGGAGTTACATGGCTACAACCATAAAAATATAGAACATCCAAATTCATCATGTGTTTGACGCAGCTATACCAAATTAGTTTGACAATATCCGGTTCCGGTTACTATATTCCATATCAATCCTCTTATAGGGTTTTGATTCATTCAATATTTCTCCCGACACATGATCTCGACCAAAACAACATAACATCATCAAGGAACTTTAAATCATCAACAAAACACCACTTCTAAGGAACTTAAGCAATCTAGAACATAACTATGAGTGTCCATACACCTCATAGAGTCACACAAAATATTCCACACACATCTAGAGATAACATTTCACTTTGTATCCAAAATCATCCATCTCAATCATTTTGTCCCATCTTCCATAATCTTAGCTCATGCTCTTACTAACATACCATCCGAGTTACATGTTTAACTTTAGGAATAATTGATTCTCGTTCCTCCTGGGAAGTATAACTCATGAATCCTTCCAATAGGGTAAAGTATCATCGTACACATCCATCACCATTCTCAGGGAGTCTACATCTAAGGCTATGAATCCAAATGAATCAATCAATTTCATACCATGACCAACCGCTTCACACCCTATCAATTTATACCACATACCTAGATAATCTCTTCCAGATCACCACTTAGTAGGTCTCTTCCAAGTCCGTTCCGTATAGTTATTCATAATCATAATAGTGGTACTTCCCAGACTTACTTAAACTGATCATGGTTTATCAGGTTGGTTTTCCCACACGTCTGACTTCCACGATATCTCCTCCGATGACACACTACGCACTACACCTTCAGAAATCCCAATTTCAAAACTACCAATCTGACTTGTGGTGACTTGTAACTCCATCCTCAATTTGTACATCCACAACGGTACACTTATGACATTTAAGATATCCTTAGCTCCAACACTGTGTGAATGTTTATACTCCGGGATCAACCAACCAAACACTCCTCAAGAAGATAAATAACAACCAGACTTCCAATAAGCCAATATTACTCTTGTAATCGAAATAAAATGAACTTAAGGTGAACCTTATCATTGCCACACACTTATGACTGGATTTTTTTTTTCTAAACCAATACCTACCACACCCTTCATCATACCAGGGTTACTTGTCTCTATAACTTCCCACGAATAATCCTCATTGTCTCCCAATAAACTCTTGTAACATAAAATATTCCACATTCTACACTTGGTCCACATGCTCCAGCTTAGCTTATCTTTTGTTGGCTATCATCAACTAAACTTCTTAGAATGCAAGACTCACTGCTCAACAAAATGTATGTTACTTACATCCATCTCAAGACAAGGAATCCACTACACTTACTTGTGACCATAATACTGCTATCACATACTTCTCTTAACACCAAGGTTTAACTTCCTCTATTCCACTATGTAACACCCCAGATTGCTTTCAGGATTATCAACTAACCCCACAAATCAACACGGGCCTTTTTCAACATGTTTTGTCCTCACTCGCACGCTTTCCAGGAAACTTCCCAGAAGGTCACCCATCACAATACTACTCCAAGTCAAGCACGCTTAACTATGGAGTTCTTATTGGTTAGGATACCGAAAAGAAGATGCATCTTGTTGATATAGGTAGTACCAATTAATCCTTATAAGCCTTCTTTCAACCATGTAGTCTCATACCTGCACAGCCTCAGGATCCCTCTCATTCCGATGTGAATTCGGTTTTTCTCTTAGAAGCTGCTAGGAGTGTCTCATTGTAATGCATCGACAACCACTCCATCGCCCACGGATGTTACATGTAACCACTCTTCGGCCTATCCGGCCTCGGGTGTTACACACTACATACTCTAGAAATCCTCGATGTGAACAATCATCAACTACACGCCCATAACTTTGTCTTAATGAATCTTAAGGGTCTCATTGTGCCTTTATCTAAAATGTGCCCCATTACAACAGTTGTATTGCAACATCCACACTACTTCCGCACTCGGTGTCCACTTGTCTCCCTATGGTAATTCTCTCAGTTCCAATTACAAAAACCATTCTACTATAAGTCCTTAAATCCAACTTAATTGCTCTTATCCTCAACCAGTTCTCATACAACCAAAACCCACTGGAGCTCCCATTACCATATAATGTGCGTTATCTGTCTCCAACACAAACTCTTATAACTGATCTTTAGGTAACTAAACATTCCACAATGGTCTCTAACTAACACTGAACCGCTGACGAGCTATCTCAAATCCGATCTCCCTTCTAAAACTGAACATACTTGGTTTATCTTCTAACCTCCATTTGGTCCATACATGTTTCACTTGGAATAGGCAACCATGTCCTCAAGTCTCTTCTTAGACTTCACCACTACCTTAGGCTCCCAACAAAACTGAACGTCCTTATCCCTCAAGTCTTCAACCATTTGCAAGGTACCATTCCAAATATATATATATTCCATTAAGTACTCTTGTCCTTCCAAAATATTTTAGTGGCCTTAGAAACTGAAACACTAATACACTACCTCACTTCCAGACCTTATGACATAGGCGTAACATAACCATCCCTTCTCCTTTACCATACGGAATCACTCGCAATACTTATTCCATATTAGTGAGTGTATCTTATTCCACTATCAAATTCACTCATTCCTCAAAATTCTGACAATTTATCCAATAGAAATCCTTAACTTCTTAACGCTGTTAACACCGCAGAATCGCTTGGATGATACACTACTCTTCAATTCCATAATACCCAATCATAACTCCTACGAAACTTCAACTGGGCCATCTAGTTCTCCTTACTTCCTAACTCTTGGCTTGAGCCTACTCTCAAAGCACAAGTTCCACCCACACTTCGGAGTCCTCGTGGTCGCTCAACCATGATCCTACCTACCATGCACATAGCATTAGGTTGATCAGGCCCAATACTACATACAATGATATTACGAATCACGTTGGCTAAACACACATATGAGGCAGGAATAGATTTACTTATGATGTTTCAAGGCTAGGTCGAGAATGGACCTGCTCTGATACCAACTGTAACAACCCGTATAATATATATCTAGAATAATATCATACAAGTGTTAAATTTTGGTACTGTCACAACATAAGTGCCTAATGGCATCAAAATATATGCATGTCCAAACTAAAACATCAATGGAACATGTTATACAATAATGCCTAAACAATAAAAATCTAAGAACTATGTACAATATCTTCATTGCACACAACTCCACAGCGGAAGATCATAATGAACAGAAACCCTTGAAACATCCATAACAGTTTCTCTTAGATCCAATCTGTAAAGAATACCTGAAAAATAACAACAATGATGGGATGAGATAATAATCTCAGTGAGTTCTCCTATCCTATGGGTCCACTCGGCTCTACAGGGTATTCTAATCGATATTCAACTCATATCCAACTCAAGTACACAAGGGAACGAAGACTTGAGCGATGGGGAAACTATCTCGCAATTGTATGGCAACATGCATCTGAGTTCTCATAACTCAACCACGATCATTATTCAGATCGCGAAACATCAATTCCCGATCGGACTTACGTCTAAGCCAGCCTCGATTCATGCATGCTCGTATGATTCGACTTTCGCGGTGGATATCAGGTTCCCCTATGGGAATCTAACCCACTTTTAAGAACCATCACCCGTATGGGACTCTAACCCACCTAGGGTATCTTTCACCGTATGGGACTCTAACCCACATAGGTGTCCACCTTTCCCCCATGTCCGCCATGGTTGGGGCTCAAACCCATTTGAGGCTCGAATCATTGGTCCCACATCCCAATGCTTACTCATCTAAGCATACCACAAGAGATGTGTACCACCACAGAAAAACACACATTCTGAATACATGATCGGTTCCATAATCATTGGTTCCATGAACCATAACAAATTCATCAATCATAGGTGACTTCATTCACCATAATACACAAATAATAATATGGCATGTTCCATACAATGCGTCTCATTCTTAATCATGGCAACAATTCGTCCACGACCTCACATAAGCGTCGTACGAATGAATACCGTATTCTCATACATGTATCTCACATGTTCCATAACCTAGATTATCTTTCTAAGTTATTAATCAAATTATTCTTCTAGGTTTCCTCACTCATCTTTGTAAGGTTTTTAATCATGTTACTTCACCTTCCACATAACAACAATATGTAATTTTCATCATGATAAAATTCATGGCATTTATAAATCACATAGTATTTTATAACATGGAACAATAATAATAGCCCTTTACGTTATCTTTCTAACGCATCCGGCCGTGTCCAAAACGGAGGTATAATACTCAATTAATTCATTAATCTATCTTAATCAAGATTTAGGTTAATATTTATTCATTGCATAAGCATTCAACAACAACTTCTCTAGCCTAGTGGTAAGGCATGTACGGAAATTAAATTCTGTTTCAGTGTTAACCGGTTAACGGTCACGAATTTGCCTTAAATAACTCTACTTCTTTTCCTTAAATAACTTCTCTTTTATTTTCCTTTCCATCTACCATTTTTACCTACCATTTTCACATAACATGATTTTTTTTAACAACAACCAACATAATATCATCACAAATTCACACAAATCCTAACCCCCAATGCTAAAACTATCTAAGAACTCACCTAGTAGAAGAACAAGATGAAGTTGGTGATGATGAAGATGAGATGATGATGGTGCTTCCATGGTTTCTTCCTCTTCTTCTCCCATGAGTCTTCTTCCTCTTTCTCTTTTCCTCTTTCTTTCCCTTTCTCTTCTCTTCCCTTTCTTTCTTTCTTTCTTTCTGATATCTCTACTTTCCTCTTACCTACCACCTCTCTTCTTATCCACTTAGTTTTTTCCCTTTTCCACCACACGTACCATATAATATATATAAATAATATCAAGTAGTAATAAAATATCCCAATTGATATTTCATCTTCCAGCACCAATTGATCAATTATTAATGTTACCAAAAACGTCCTCTCTTGTACTTATTAATATTGGTCTGTCTCTTTATTAATAATTAATCTCTTCAGAGTTCACTGGTTACTCTATTGGTCCCAATTGACAACATTTAGAGCACAAAGGAGCTTCAATTGTTATAACTAACCAAAGATATAGTACACAGGTACTCAATTGGTCCCAACTGACAACTAATTGAGCATTTAAGGGAATATGGGATATTACAATATTTAATGTTTGTAAAATATGACAAATAATTTTTTAAACAAGAAACTCAGTTTCCTCAATGATGTGAATCATTATGTTCTTTTTTGTTAGTTTTTATAATTTAAAGACTCGACGAACAAACAAATCACAACCTATTAGACTACACGTCTATTATGGTTGTTTCACTTCCACGATACAATTAATTATTCATGCAGAAGTATTTGAGAGGTTAATTGAAATAGTTGTCCTAAACCAACTAGCTTTAAATGGTGAAAAACACCTGTTTAAATTCAAATTTTATATTTCAAATAGCTATTGTACGACAAAGAAATAGTAAATTGTGAAAGTTTGTCTTGATTTAAAACCATACATTTTAATCAATTTTTTTTACCAATGTATCTTTTTTATCAGGTTATGGGTGTATTGATTTTAATTGTCAATTGTTTAGGAGTTCTTAGCACCATATCACTTTAATGCATACACGACCTTAACCAATTCCTCTCTTAGTCATCCGAACAAAAACTATAGTTATATATATTGTATTGAGAATATATTGGAAATTGGATATCGATGTGTCAGGAAATCCAAGCAAATCGTTTATGCAAGTCTCAAAGAACACATGTGATATATTGTTGAACTATTTGCCTACACTTTGCTTCAAGGGTGACGTTATTGTGATTAAATTTTGGAAATGGGAATATGTTGAAAGGTTTTGAAGTGTCATTATTTCTTTAATGGATGATTTAAGATGCAGAAATGAGATATTCCTCATGGTCTTGATCCCTTCAATTACGGAACAGTATTATGAAGATTCTGGGAAAATGATCACTCGCTCAACCGGTGATGATTTTTGTGTTCATGTGTTTTATATTGAATATTCGTATAATGTTCTTATCGAGGGCCTGAAAGTTTTCATTTCTAATATTTCATTCGTTTTTTGGACACCATATTTCAACTCATATATGGTAGGCAACACAAGTCTTCCGTACTCGATTAGAATTTATGGCATTCCACTTTTATTATAAGAGGCCAAGGATTATGTTTTCTATTTAAATGAGTATTTGAGTTTAGAAGGCATTAAATGTAGTCACAAGTAGTTAAACACATTGATATTTTTCTAGAATATTGTGTGGTATGGACATTTTGAAGTTTTTCCTAACGCTCTTTTAATAAAAATGGAACGATACATTTCATCGACAATATAGAATATCAAAAACCTGTTTTTCTGTTACTTTTTTCTTTTCCTTCTCCAGTTTTTGCTTCTAGGTTAGGTTTGTGTCCCATTAGTTTTCTAATTTATATTTTTTCTTCAGGTGAAATTTTTACCAAAGTTATGACCCTAGTATGGTTTGATTGTTGAATGACATATATTGAGATTTTTCGAAATACACTTTTTCAAAAAACGATATCATTTTTCCTTAAAACATCCTAAAAAACGATTTAATTATAGTTTACTCTAAAGTATTGGCTGTTATTGCAATCTCATTTGTTATAAATTAAAATACTACAAGTGATATTCATTAACTTATTTGTTCATTTTTGTACTATTTTAACATATTAAAAGTCACATGTTTTTTTCACACAAAAAAAAGTCTCTTAATAATGTTCTTATATGAGAAGTTAGCGAAAATAATATCAATATAATGTTTCTTTTGGTATTTTACGCATATTCGTTATATTAATTTTAAAAAGAAGTTCATTTTCATTTTAATTTTCCTAAACTTATTTTAATATCGTTCTTTGAGAACACCAAAAATTATTTCAATATCTTTTATTATAAATTACTCGGTAATCATTACATTCATTAACAAGGTTTTTAAATGTGATAAAGTTTATAATATTAAAAAACAAATAATGGTATAGTATATAAACATAAATTTGTAGATGTATAGCATAATTCCAAAGTAGCACTCCAGGCAAATTCGACATTATGAATTCTGGGTTTGACTCCCAGCTTTGGAGAAAAATTTATGTTTTATTCTTTTGAATATTTTTTTCTTCTTAACTCATGTATTTTCAATTTCAAACATTTCCTATAAAAAATAAATTTAATAAAGCTATTATTAATGGCCTACAGTTTAAACGGCGCATTTTTGTAAAAATCGAAAGTAATTTGATTATGAACTTAATAATTCATAATAGATTTTTATTAATTATCAACAATTAATGTTATGTTGGGTTCTACTCCCTTAAATTTCATTAAATAGTTAAACCTATCTAGATTATTCTATACCTTAATATTTAAACACACATTTATTATTATAAAAATAGATTTATATAAATAAAAATATGTTGTAACTATATAGAAAACTTCATAGTTTATCCATGATTGAAATTTAAATCTTTAAATTAATATTTAATGTTTGTAAAATATGACAAATAATTTTTTAAACAAGGAACTCAGTTTCCTCAATGATGTGAATCATTATGTTCTTTTTTGTTAGTTTTTATAATTTAAAGAACTCGACAAACAAACAAATCACAACCTATTAGACTACACGTCTATTATGGCTGTTTCACTTCCACGATAAAATTAATTATTCATGCAAAAGTATTTGAGAGGTTAATTGAAATAGTTGTCCTAAACCAACTAGCTTTGAATGGTGAAAAACACGTGTTTAAATTCAAATTTTATATTTCAAATAGCTATTGTACGACAAAGAAATAGTAAATTACGAAAGTTTGTCTTGATTTAAAACCCTACATTTTAATCAATTTTTTTTACCAATGTATCTTTTTTATCAGGTTATGGGTGTAATGATTTTAGTTGTCAATTGTTTAGGAGTTCTTAGCACCATATCGCTTTAATGCATACACGACCTTAACCAATTCCTCTCTTAGTCATCCGAACAAAAACTATAGTTATATATTGTATTGAGAATATATTGGAAATTGGATATCGATGTGTCAGGAAATCCAAGCAAATCGTTTATGCAAGTCTCAAAGAACACATGTGATATATTGTTGAACTATTTGCCTACACTTTGCTTCAAGGGTGACGTTATTGTGATTAAATTTTGGAAATGGGAATATGTTGCAAGGTTTTGAAGTTTCATTATTTCTTTTATGGATGATTTAAGATGCAGAAATGAGATATCCCTCATGGTCTTGATCCCTTTCATACGGAACAATATTATGAAGATTCTGGGAATATGATCACTCGCTCAACCGGTGATGATTTTTGTGTTCATGTGTTTTATATTGAATATTCGTATAATGTTCTTATCGGGGGCCTGAAAGTTTTCATTTCTAATATTTCATTTGTTTTCTAGACACCATATTTCAACTCATATATGGTAGGCAACACAAGTCTTCGGTACTCGATTAGAATTTATGGCATTCCAGTTTGATTATAAGAGGCCAAGGATTATGTTTTCTATTTAGATGAGTATTTGAGTTTAGAATGCATTAAACGTAGTCACAAGTAGTAAATACATTGATATTTTTCTAGAATATTGTGTGGTATGGACATTTTGAAGTTTTTCCTAACGTTCATTTAATAAAAATGGAACGATACATTTCATCGACAATATAGAATATCAAAAACCTGTTTTTCTGTTACTTTTTTCTTTTCCTTCTCCAGTTTTTGCTTCTAGGTTAGGTTTGTGTCCCAAAAGTTTTCTAATTTATATTTTTTCTTCAGGTGAAATTTTTACCAAAGTTATGACCCTAGTATGGTTTGATTGTTGAATGACATATATTGAGATTTTTCGAAATTCACTTTTTCAAAAAACGATATCATTTTTCCTTAAAACATCCTAAAAAACGATTTAATTATAGTTTACTCTAAAGTATTGGCTGTTATTGCAATCTCATTTGTTATAAATTAAAATACTTCAAGTGATATTCATTAACTTATTTGTTCATTTTTGTACTATTTTAACATATTAAAAGTCACATGTTTTTTTCACACAAAAAAAAGTCTCTTAATAATGTTATTATATGAGAAGTTAGCGAAAATAATATCAATATAATGTTTCTTTTGGTATTTTACGCATATTCGTTATATTAATTTTAAAAAGAAGTTCATTTTCATTTTAATTTTCCTAAACTTATTTTAATATCGTTCTTTGAGAACACCAAAAATTATTTCAATATCTTTTATTATAAATTACTCGGTAATCATTACATTCATTAACAAGGTTTTTAAATGTGATAAAGTTTATAATATTAAAAAACAAATAATGGTATAGTATATAAACATAAATTTGTAGATGTATAGCATAATTCCAAAGTAGCACTCCAGGCAAATTCGACATTATGAATTCTGGGTTTGACTCCCAGCTTTGGAGAAAAATTTATGTTTTATTCTTTTGAATATTTTTTTCTTCTTAACTCATGTATTTTCAATTTCAAACATTTCCTATAAAAAATAAATTTAATAAAGCTATTATTAATGGCCTACAGTTTAAACGGCGCATTTTTGTAAAAATCGAAAGTAATTTGATTATGAACTTAATAATTCATAATAGATTTTTATTAATTATCAACAATTAATGTTATGTTGGGTTCTACTCCCTTAAATTTCATTAAATAGTTAAACCTATCTAGATTATTCTATACCTTAATATTTAAACACACATTTATTATTATAAAAATAGATTTATATAAATAAAAATATGTTGTAACTATATAGAAAACTTCATAGTTTATCCATGATTGAAATTTAAATCTTTAAATTAATATTTAATGTTTGTAAAATATGACAAATAATTTTTTAAACAAGGAACTCAGTTTCCTCAATGATGTGAATCATTATGTTCTTTTTTGTTAGTTTTTATAATTTAAAGAACTCGACAAACAAACAAATCACAACCTATTAGACTACACGTCTATTATGGCTGTTTCACTTCCACGATAAAATTAATTATTCATGCAAAAGTATTTGAGAGGTTAATTGAAATAGTTGTCCTAAACCAACTAGCTTTGAATGGTGAAAAACACGTGTTTAAATTCAAATTTTATATTTCAAATAGCTATTGTACGACAAAGAAATAGTAAATTACGAAAGTTTGTCTTGATTTAAAACCCTACATTTTAATCAATTTTTTTTACCAATGTATCTTTTTTATCAGGTTATGGGTGTATTGATTTTAGTTGTCAATTGTTTAGGAGTTCTTAGCACCATATCGCTTTAATGCATACACGACCTTAACCAATTCCTCTCTTAGTCATCCGAACAAAAACTATAGTTATATATTGTATTGAGAATATATTGGAAATTGGATATCGATGTGTCAGGAAATCCAAGCAAATCGTTTATGCAAGTCTCAAAGAACACATGTGATATATTGTTGAACTATTTGCCTACACTTTGCTTCAAGGGTGACGTTATTGTGATTAAATTTTGGAAATGGGAATATGTTGCAAGGTTTTGAAGTTTCATTATTTCTTTAATGGATGATTTAAGATGCAGAAATGAGATATCCCTCATGGTTTTGATCCCTTGCATACGGAACAGTATTATGAAGATTCTGGGAATATGATCACTCGCTCAACCGGTGATGATTTTTGTGTTCATGTGTTTTATATTGAATATTCGTATAATGTTCTTATCGGGGGCTTGAAAGTTTTCATTTCTAATATTTCATTTGTTTTTTGGACACCATATTTCAACTCATATATGGTAGGCAATACAAGTCTTCCGTACTCGATTAGAATTTATGGCATTCCACTTTGATTATAAGAGGCCAAGGATTATGTTTTCTATTTAAATGAGTATTTGAGTTTAGAAGGCATTAAACGTAGTCACAAGTAGTTAAACACATTGATATTTTTCTAGAATATTGTGTGGTATGGACATTTTGAACTTTTTCCTAACGTTCTTTTAATAAAAATGGAACGATACATTTCATCGACAATATAGAATATCAAAAACCTGTTTTTCTATTACTTTTTTCTTTTCCTTCTCTAGTTTTTGCTTCTAGGTTAGGTTTGTGTCGCATAAGTTTTCTAATTTATATTTTTTCTTCAGGTGAAATTTTTACCAAAGTTATGACCCTAGTATGGTTTGATTGTTGAATGACATATATTGAGATTTTTCGAAATACACTTTTTCAAAAAACTATATCATTTTTCCTTAAAACATCCTAAAAAACGATTTAATTATAGTTAATCTAAAGTATTGGCTGTTATTGCAATCTCATTTGTTATAAATTAAAATACTACAAGTGATATTCATTAACTTATTCGTTCATTTTTGTACTATTTTAACATATTAAAAGTCACATGTTTTTTTCACACAAAAAAAAAAATCTTAATAATGTTATTATATGAGAAGTTAGCGAAAATAATATCAATATAATGTTTCTTTTGGTATTTTACGCATATTCGTTATATTAATTTTAAAAAGAAGTTCATTTTGATTTTAATTTTCCTAAACTTATTTTAATATCGTTCTTTGAGAACACCAAAAATTATTTCAATATCTTTTATTATAAATTACTCGGTAATCATTACATTTATTAACAAGGTTTTTAAATGTGATAAAGTTTATAATATTAAAAAAACAAACAATGGTATAGTATATAAACATAAATTTATAGATGTATAGCATAATTCCAAAGTAGCACTCCAGGCAAATTCAACATTATGAATTCTGGGTTTGACTCCCAGCTTTGGAGAAAAATTTATGTTTTATTCTTTTGAATATTTTTTTCTTCTTAACTCATGTATTTTCAATTTAAAATGTTTCCTATAAAAAATAAATTTAATAAAGCTATTATTAATGACCTGCAGTTTAAACGGCGCATTTTTGTAAAAATAGAAAGTAATTTGATTATGAACTTAATAATTCATAATAGATTTTTATTAATTATCAACAATTAATGTTATGTTGGGTTCTACTCCCTTAAATTTCATTAAATAGTTAAACCTATCTAGATTATTCTATACCTTAATATTTAAACACACATTTATTATTATAAAAATAGATTTATATAAATAAAATATGTTGTAACTATATAGAAAACTTCATAGTTTATCCATGATCGAAATTTAAATCTTTAAATTAATATTTAATGTTTGCAAAATATGACAAATAATTTTTTAAACAAGGAACTCAGTTTCCTCAATGATGTGAATCATTATGTTCTTTTTTGTTAGTTTTTATAATTTAAAGAACTTGACAAACAAACAAATCACAACCTATTAGACTACACGTCTATTATGGCTGTTTCACTTCCACGATAAAATTAATTTTTCATGCAAAAGTATTTGAGAGGTTAATTGAAATAGTTGTCCTAAACCAACTAGCTTTGAATGGTGAAAAACACTTGTTTAATTCAAATTTTATATTTCAAATAGCTATTGTACTACAAAGAAATAGTAAATTGTGAAAGGTTGTCTTGATTTAAAACCATACATTTTAATCAATTTTTTTTACCAATGTATCTTTTTTATCAGGTTATGGGTGTATTGACTTTAATTGTCAATTGTTTAGGAGTTCTTAGCACCATAACGCTTTAATGCAGACACGACCTTAACCAATTCCTCTCTTAGTCATCCGAACAAAAACTATAGTTATATATTGTATTGAGAATATATTGAAAATTGGATATCGATGTGTCATGAAATCCATGCAAATCGTTTATGCAAGTCTCAAAGAACACATGTGATATATTGTTGAACTATTTGCCTACACTTTGCTTCATGGGTGACGTTATTGTTATTAAATTTTGGAAATGGGAATATGTTGCAAGGTTTTGAAGTTTCATTATTTCTTTAATGGATGATTTAAGATGCAGAAATGAGATATTCCTCATGGTCTTGATCCCTTGCATACGGAACAGTATTATGAAGATTCTGGGAATATGATCACTCGCTCAACCGGTGATGATTTTTGTGTTCATGTGTTTTATATTGAATATTCGTATAATGTTCTTATCGGGGGCCTGAAAGTTTTCATTTCTAATATTTCATTTGTTTTTTAGACACCATATTTCAACTCATATATGGTAGGCAATACAAGTCTTCCGTACTCGATTAGAATTTATGGCATTCCACTTTGATTATAAGAGGCCAAGGATTATGTTTTCTATTTAGATGAGTATTTGAGTTTAGAAGGCATTAAACGTAGTCACAAGTAGTTAAACTCATTGATATTTTTCTAGAATATTGTGTGGTATGGACATTTTGAAGTTTTTCCTAACGTTCTTTTAATAAAAATGGAACGATACATTTCATCGACAATATAGAATATCAAAAACCTGTTTTTCTATTACTTTTTCTTTCCTTCTCCAGTTTTTGCTTCTAGGTTAGGTTTGTGTCCCATAAGTTTTCTAATTTATATTTTTTCTTCAGGTGAAATTTTTACCAAAGTTATGACCCTAGTATGGTTTGATTGTTGAATGACATATATTGAGATTTTTCGAAATTCACTTTTTCAAAAAACGATATCATTTTTCCTTAAAACATCCTAAAAAACGATTTAATTATAGTTTACTCTAAAGTATTGGCTGTTATTGCAATCTCATTTGTTATAAATTAAAATACCTCAAGTGATATTCATTAACTTATTCGTTCATTTTTGTACTATTTTAACATATTAAAAGTCACATGTTTTTTCACACAAAAAAAAGTCTCTTAATAATGTTCTTATATGAGAAGTTAGCGAAAATAATATCAATATAATGTTTCTTTTGGTATTTTACGCATATTCGTTATATTAATTTTAAAAAGAAGTTCATTTTCATTTAATTTTCCTAAACTTATTTTAATATCGTTCTTTGAGAACACCAAAAATTATTTCAATATCTTTTATTATAAATTACTCGGTAATCATTACATTCATTAACAAGGTTTTTAAATGTGATAAAGTTTATAATATTAAAAAACAAATAATGGTATAGTATATAAACATAAATTTGTAGATGTATAGCATAATTCCAAAGTAGCACTCCAGGCAAATTCGACATTATGAATTCTGGGTTTGACTCCCAGCTTTGGAGAAAATTTATGTTTTATTCTTTTGAATATTTTTTTCTTCTTAACTCATGTATTTTCAATTTCAAACATTTCCTATAAAAAATAAATTTAATAAAGCTATTATTAATGGCCTACAGTTTAAACGGCGCATTTTTGTAAAAATCGAAAGTAATTTGATTACGAACTTAATAATTCATAATAGATTTTTATTAATTATCAACAATTAATGTTATGTTGGGTTCTACTCCCTTAAATTTCATTAAATAGTTAAACCTATCTAGATTATTCTATACCTTAATATTTAAACACACATTTATTATTATAAAAATAGATTTATATAAATAAAAATATGTTGTAACTATATAGAAAACTTCATAGTTTATCCATGATCGAAATTTAAATCTTTAAATTAATATTTAATGTTTGTAAAATATGACAAATAATTTTTTAAACAAGGAACTCAGTTTCCTCAATGATGTGAATCATTATGTTCTTTTTTGTTAGTTTTTATAATTTAAAGAACTCGACAAACAAACAAATCACAACCTATTAGACTACACGTCTATTATGGCTGTTTCACTTCCACGATAAAATTAATTATTCATGCAAAAGTATTTGAGAGGTTAATTGAAATAGTTGTCCTAAACCAACTAGCTTTGAATGGTGAAAAACACGTGTTTAAATTCAAATTTTATATTTCAAATAGCTATTGTACGACAAAGAAATAGTAAATTACGAAAGTTTGTCTTGATTTAAAACCATACATTTTAATCAATTTTTTTACCAATGTATCTTTTTATCAGGTTATGGGTGTATTGATTTTAGTTGTCAATTGTTTAGGAGTTCTTAGCACCATATCGCTTTAATGCATACACGACCTTAACCAATTCCTCTCTTAGTCATCCGAACAAAAACTATAGTTATATATTGTATTGAGAATATATTGGAAATTGGATATCGATGTGTCAGGAAATCCAAGCAAATCGTTTATGCAAGTCTCAAAGAACACATGTGATATATTGTTGAACTATTTGCCTACACTTTGCTTCAAGGGTGACGTTATTGTGATTAAATTTTGGAAATGGGAATATGTTGCAAGGTTTTAAAGTGTCATTATTTCTTTAATGGATGATTTAAGATGCAGAAATGAGATATTCCTCATGGTCTTGATCCCTTGCATACGGAACAGTATTATGAAGATTCTGGGAATATGATCACTCGCTCAACCGGTGATGATTTTTTTATTCATGTGTTTTATATTGAATATTCGTATAATGTTCTTATCGAGGGCCTGAAAGTTTTCATTTCTAATATTTCATTTGTTTTTTGGCCACCATATTTCAACTCATATATGGTAGGCAATACAAGTCTTCCGTACTCGATTAGAATTTATGGCATTCCACTTTGATTATAAGAGGCCAAGGATTATGTTTTCTATTTATATGAGTATTTGAGTTTAGAAGGCATTAAACGTAGTCACAAGTAGTTAAACACATTGATATTTTTCTAGAATATTGTGTGGTATGGACATTTTGAACTTTTTCCTAACGTTCTTTTAAAAAAATGGAACGATACATTTCATCGACAATATAGAATATCAAAAACCTGTTTTTCTATTACTTTTTTCTTTTCCTTCTAGTTTTTGCTTCTAGGTTAGGTTTGTGTCCCATAAGTTTTCTAATTTATATTTTTTCTTCAGGTGAAATTTTTACCAAAGTTATGACCCTAGTATGGTTGATTTTTGAATGACATATATGAGATTTTCGAAATACACTTTTTCAAAAAACTATATCATTTTTCCTTAAAACGTCCTAAAAAACGATTTAATTATAGTTTACTCTAAAGTATTGGCTGTTATTGCAATCTCATTTGTTATAAATTAAAATACTACAAGTGATATTCATTAACTTATTCGTTCATTTTTGTACTATTTTAACATATTAAAAGTCACGTGTTTTTTTCACACAAAAAAAAAAACTCTTAATAATGTTATTATATGAAAAGTTAGCGAAAATAATATCAATATAATGTTTCTTTTGGTATTTTACGCATATTCGTTATATTAACTTTAAAAAGAAGTTCATTTTGATTTTAATTTTCCTAAACTTATTTTAATATCGTTCTTTGAGAACACCAAAAATTATTTCAATATCTTTTATTATAAATTACTCGGTAATCATTACATTTATTAACAAGGTTTTTAAATGTGATAAAGTTTATAATATTAAAAAACAAATAATGGTATAGTATATAAAACATAAATTATAGATGTATAGCATAATTCCAAAGTAGCACTCCAGACAAATTCAACATTATGAATTCTGGGTTTGACTCCCAGCTTTGGAGAAAAATTTATGTTTTATTCTTTTGAATATTTTTTTCTTCTAACTCATGTATTTTCAATTTAAAATGTTTCCTATAAAAATAATTTAATAAAGCTATTATTATGACCTGCAGTTTAAACGGCGCATTTTTGTAAAAATCGAAAGTAATTTGATTATGAACTTAATAATTCATAATAGATTTTTATTAATTATCAACAATTAATGTTATGTTGGGTTCTACTCCCTTAAATTTCATTAAATAGTTAAACCTATCTAGATTATTCTATACCTTAATATTTAAACACACATTATTATTATAAAAATAGATTTATATAATAAAAAATATGTTGTAACTATATAGAAAACTTCATAGTTTATCCATGATCGAAATTTAAATCTTTAAATTAATATTTAATGTTTGTAAAATATGACAAATAATTTTTTAAATAAGGAACTCAGTTTCCTCATTGATGTGAATCATTATGTTCTTTTTTGTTAGTTTTTATAATTTAAAGAACTCGACAAACAAACAAATCACACACCTATTAGACTACACGTCTATTATGGCTGTTTCACTTCCACGATAAAATTAATATTCATGCAAAAGTATTTGAGAGGTTAATTGAAATAGTTGTCCTAAACCAACTAACTTTGAATGGTGAAAAACACCTGTTTAAATTCAAATTTTATATTTCAAATAGCTATTGTACGACAAAGAAATAGTAAATTGTGAAAGTTTGTCTTGATTTAAAACCATACATTTTAATCAATTTTTTTTACCAATGTATCTTTTTTATCAGGTTATGGGTGTATTGATTTTAATTGTCAATTGTTTAGGAGTTCTTAGCACCATATCGCTTTAATGCATACACGACCTTAACCAATTCCTCTCTTAGTCATTCGAACAAAATCTATAGTTATATATTGTATTAAGAATATATTGGAAATTGGATATCGATGTGTCAGGAAATCCAAGAAAATCGTTTATGCAAGTCTCAAAGAACACATGTGATATATTGTTGAACTATTTGCCTACACTTTGCTTCATGGGTGACGTTATTGTGATTAAATTTTGGAAATGGGAATATGTTGCAAGGTTTTGAAGTGTCATTATTTCTTTAATGGATGATTTAAGATGCAGAAATGAGATATTCCTCATGGTCTTGATCCCTTGCATACGGAACAGTATTATGATGATTCTGGGAATATGATCACTCCCTCAACCGGTGATGATTTTTGTGTTCATGTGTTTTATATTGAATATTCGTATAATGTTCTTATCGGGGGCTTGAAAGTTTTCATTTCTAATATTTCATTTGTTTTTTTAGACACCATATTTCAACTCATATATGGTAGGCAACACAAGTCTTCGGTACTCGATTAGAATTTATGGCATTCCAGTTTGATTATAAGAGGCCAAGGATTATGTTTTCTATTTAAATGAGTATTTGAGTTTAGAAGGCATTAAACGTAGTCACAAGTAGTAAACACATTGATATTTTTCTAGGATATTGTGTGGTATGGACATTTTGAACTTTTTCCTAACGTTCATTTAATTAAAATGGAACGATACATTTCATCGACAATATAGAATATCAAAAACCTGTTTTTCTGTTACTTTTTTCTTTTCCTTCTCCAGTTTTTGCTTCTAGGTTAGGTTTGTGTCCCATAAGTTTTCTAATTTATATTTTTTCTTCAGGTGAAATTTTTACCGAAGTTATGATCCTAGTATGGTTTGATTTTTGAATGACATATATTGAGATTTTTCGAAATACACTTTTTCAAAAAACTATATCATTTTTCCTTAAAACATCATAAAAAACGATTTAATTATAGTTTACTCTAAAGTATTGGCTGTTATTGCAATCTCATTTGTTATAAATTAAAATACTACAAGTGATATTCATTAACTTATTCGTTCATTTTTGTACTATTTTAACATATTAAAAGTCACATGTTTTTTTCACACAAAAAAAAAACTCTTAATAATGTTATTATATGAGAAGGTAGCGAAAATAATATCAATATAATGTTTCTTTTGGTATTTTACGCATATTCGTTATATTAATTTTCAAAAGAAGTTCATTTTGATTTTAATTTTCTTAAACTTATTTTAATATCGTTCTTTGAGAACACCAAAAATTATTTCAATATATTTTATTATAAATTACTTGGGAATCATTACATTCATTTACAAGGTTTTTAAATGTGATAAAGTTTATAATATTAAAAAACAAATAATGGTATAGTATATAAACATAAATTTGTAGATGTATAGCATAATTCCAAAGTAGCACTCCAGGCAAATTCAACATTATGAATTCTGGGTTTGACTCCCAGCTTTGGAGAAAAATTTATGTTTTATTCTTTTGAATATTTTTTTTTCTTAACTCATGTATTTTCAATTTAAAACGTTTCCTATAAAAAATAAATTTAATAAAGCTATTATTAATGGCCTGCAGTTTAAACGGCGCATTTTTGTAAAAATCGAAAGTAATTTGATTATGAACTTAATAATTCATAATAGATTTTTATTAATTATCAACAATTAATGTTATGTTGGGTTCTACTCCCTTAAATTTCATTAAATAGTTAAACCTATCTAGATTATTCTATACCTTAATATTTAAACACATATTTATTATATAAAATAGATTTATATAAATAAAACTATGTTGTAACTATATAGAAAACTTCATAGTTTATCCATGATTGAAATTTAAATCTTTAAATTAATATTTAATGTTTGTAATATATGACAAATAATTGTTAAATAAGGAACTCAGTTTCCTCATTGATGTGAATCATTATGTTCTTTTTGTTAGTTTTTAAATTTAAAGAACTCGACAAACAAACAAATCACAACCTATTAGACTACACGTCTATTATGGCTGTTTCACTTCCACGATAAAATTAATTATTCATGCAAAAGTATTTGAGACGTTAATTGAAATAGTTGTCCTAAACCAACTAACTTTGAATGATGAAAAACACCTGTTTAAATTCAAATTTTATATTTCAAATAGCTATTGTACGACAAAGAAATAGTAAATTGTGAAAGTTTGTCTTGATTTAAAACCATACATCTTAATCAATTTTTTTTACCAATGTATCTTTTTTATCAGGTTATGGGTGTATTGATTTTAATTGTCAATTGTTTAGGAGTTCTTAGCACCATATCGCTTTAATGCATACACGACCTTAACCAATCCTCTCTCTTAGTCATCCGAACAAAAACTATAGTTATATATTGTATTGAGAATATATTGGAAATTGGATATCGATGTGTCAGGAAATCCAAGCAAATCGTTTATGCAAGTCTCAAAGAACACATGTGATATATTGTTGAACTATTTGCCTACACTTTGCTTCAAGGGTGACGTTATTGTGATTAAATTTTGGAAATGGGAATATGTTGCAAGGTTTTGAAGTGTCATCATTTCTTTAATGGATGATTTAAGATGCAGAAATGAGATATTCCTCATGGTCTTGATCCCTTGCATACGGAACAGTATTATGAAGATTCTGGGAAAATGATCATTCGCTCAACCGGTGTGATTTTTTTTTGTTCATGTGTTTTATATTGAATATTCGTATAATATTCTTATCGAGGGCCTGAAAGTTTTCATTTCTAGTATTTCATTTGTTTTTTGGACACCATATTTCAACTCATATATGGTAGGGAACACAAGTCTTCCGTACTCGATTAGAATTTATGGCATTCCACTTTGATTATAAGAGGCCAAGGATTATGTTTTCTATTTAAATGAGTATTTGAGTTTAGAAGGCATTAAACGTAGTCACAAGTAGTTAAACACATTGATATTTTTCTAGAATATTGTGTGGTATGGACATTTTGAACTTTTTCCTAACGTTCTTTTAATAAAAATGGAACGATACATTTCATCGACAATATAGAATATCAAAAACCTGTTTTTCTGTTACTTTTTTTTTTCCTTCTCCAGTTTTTGCTTCTAGGTTAGGTTTGTGTCCCATAAGTTTTTCTAATTTATATTTTTCTTCAGGTGAATTTTTACCAAAGTTATGACCCTAGTATGGTTTCATTGTTGAATGACATATATTGAGATTTTTCGAAATACACTTTTTCAAAAAACTATATCATTTTTCCTTAAAACATCCTAAAAATGATTTAATTATAGTTTACTCTAAAGTATTGGCTATTATTGCAATCTCATTTGTTATAAATTAAAATACTACAAGTGATATTCATTAACTTATTTGTTCATTTTGTACTATTTTAACATATTATAAGTCACATGTTTTTTTCACACAAAAAAAAGTCTCTTAATAATGTTATTATATGAAAAGTTAGCGAAAATAATATCATATAATGTTTCTTTTGGTATTTTACGCATATTCGTTATATTAATTTTAAAAAGAAGTTCATTTTGATTTTAATTTTCCTAAACTTATTTTAATATCGTTCTTTGAGAACACCAAAATTATTTCAATCTTTTATTATAAATTACTCGGTAATCATTACATCATTAACAAGATTTTTAAAAGTGATAAAGTTTATAATATTAAAAAACAAATAATGGTATAGTATATAAACATAAATTATAGATGTATAGCATAATTCCAAAGTAGCACTCCAGGCAAATTCAACATTATGAATTCTGGGTTCAACTCCCAGCTTTGGAGAATAATTATGTTATATTCTTTTGAATATTTTTTCTTCTTAACTCATGTATTTTCAATTTAAAATTTACCTATAAAAAATAAATTAATAAAGCTATTATTAATGACCTGCAGTTTAAACGGCGCATTTTTGTAAAAATAGAAAGTAATTTGATTATGAACTTAAATTCATAATAGATTTTTATTAATTATCAACAATTAATGTTATGTTGGGTTCTACTCCCTTAAATTCATTAAATAGTTAAACCTATCTAGATTATTCTATACCTTAATATTTAAACACACATTATTACTATAAAAATAGATTTATATAAATAAAATATGTTGTAACTATATAGAAAACTTCATAGTTTATCCATGATTGAAATTTAAATCTTTAAATTAATATTTAATGTTTGTAAAATATGACAAATAATTTTTAAACAAGGAACTCAGTTTCCTCAATGATGTGAATCATTATGTTCTTTTTTGTTAGTTTTTCTAATTTAAAGAACTCGACAAACAAACAAATCACAACTATTAGACTAACGTCTATTATGGCTGTTCACTTCCACGATAAAATTAATTATTCATGCAAAAGTATTTGAGAGGTTAATTTAAATAGTTGTCCTAAACCAACTAGCTTTGAATGGTGAAAAACACTGTTTAAATTCAAATTTTATATTTCAAAAAGCTATTGTACTACAAAGAAATAGTAATTGTGAAAGTTTGTCTTGATTTAAAACCATACATTTTAATCAATTTTTTTTACCAATGTATCTTTTTTATCAGGTTATGGATGTATTGATTTTAATTGTCAATTGTTTAGGAGTTCTTAGCACCATATCGCTTTAATGCATACACGACCTTAACCAATTCCTCTCTTAGTCATCCGAACAAAAAACTATAGTTATATATTGTATTGAGAATATATTGGAAATTAAATGGATATCGATGTGTCAGGAAATCCAAGCAAATCGTTTATGCAAATCTCAAAGAACACATGTGATATATTGTTGAACTATTGCCTACACTTTGCTTCAAGGGTGACGTTATTGTGATTAAATTTTGGAAATGGGAATATGTTGCAAGGTTTTGAAGTGTCATTATTTCTTTAATGGATGATTTAAGATGCAGAAATGAGATATTCCTCATGGTCTTGATCCCTTGCATACGGAACAGTATTATGAAGATTCTGGGAAAATGATCATTCGCTCAACCGGTGATTTTTTTGTTCATGTGTTTTATATTGAATATTCGTATAATATTCTTATCGAGGGCATGAAAGTTTTCATTTCTAGTATTTCATTTGTTTTTGGACACCATATTTCAACTCATATATGGTAGGCAACACAAGTCTTCCGTACTCGATTAGAATTTATGGCATTCCACTTTGATTATAAGAGGCCAAGGATTATGTTTTCTATTTAAATGAGTATTTGAGTTTAGAAGGCATTAACGTAGTCACAAGTAGTTAAACACATTGATATTTTTCTAGAATATTGTGTGGTATGGACATTTTGAACTTTTTCCTAACGTTCTTTTAAAAAAATGGAACGATACATTTCATCGACAATATAGAATAAAAACCTGTTTTTCTATTACTTTTTTCTTTCCTTCTCTAGTTTTGCTTCTAGGTTAGGTTTGTGTCGCATAAGTTTTCTAATTTATATTTTTCTTCAGGTGAAATTTTTACCAAAGTTATGACCCTAGTATGGTTTGATTGTTGAATGACATATATTGAGATTTTTCGAAATACACTTTTTCAAAAAACTATATCATTTTCCTTAAAACATCCTAAAAAACGATTTAATTATAGTTAATCTTAAGTATTGGCTGTTATTGCAATCTCATTTGTTATAAATTAAAATACTACAAGTGATATTCATTAACTTATTCGTTCATTTTTGTACTATTTTAACATATTAAAAGTCACATGTTTTTTTCACACCAAAAAAAAAACTCTTATAATGTTATTATATGATGAGAAGTTAGCGAAAATAATATCAATATAATGTTTCTTTTGGTATTTTATGCATATTCGTTATATTATTTTAAAAAAGAGTTCATTTGATTTTAATTTTCCTAAACTTATTTTAATATCGTTCTTTGAGAACACCAAAAATTATTTCAATATCTTTATTATAAATTACTCGGTATCATTACATTTATTAACAAGGTTTTTAAATGTGATAAAGTTTATAATATTAAAAAACAAACAATGGTATAGTATATAAACATAAATTTATAGATGTATAGCATAATTCCAAAGTAGCACTCCAGGCAAATTCAACATTATGAATTCTGGGTTTGACTCCCAGCTTTGGAGAAAAATATGTTTTATTCTTTGAATATTTTTTTCTTCTTAACTCATGTATTTCAATTTAAAATGTTTCCTATAAAAAATAAATTTAATAAAGCTATTATTAATGACCTGCAGTTTAAACGGCGCATTTTTGTAAAAAAATAGAAAGTAATTTGATTATGAACTTAATAATTCATAATAGATTTTTATAATTATCAACAGTTAATGTTATGTTGGGTTCTACTCCCTTAAATTTCATTAAATAGTTAAACCTATCTAGATTATTCTATACCTTAATATTTAAACACACATATTATTATAAAATAGATTTATATAAAAAAATATGTTGTAACTATATAGAAAACTTCATAGTTTATCCATGATCGAAATTTAAATCTTTAAATTAATATTTAATGTTTGTAAAATATGACAAATAATTTTTAAACAAGGAACTCAGTTTCCTCAATGATGTGAATCATTATGTTCTTTTTGTTAGTTTTATAATTAAAGAACTTGACAAAAAACAAATCACAACCTATTAGACTACACGTCTATTATGGCTGTTTCACTTCCACGATAAAATTAATTTTCATGCAAAAGTATTTGAGAGGTTAATGAAATAGTTGTCCTAAACCAACTAGCTTTGAATGGTGAAAAACACTTGTTTAATTTCAAATTTTATATTTCAAATAGCTATTGTACTACAAAGAAATAGTAAATTGTGAAAGTTGTCTTGATTTAAAACCATACATTTAATCAATTTTTTTACCAATGTATCTTTTTTATCAGGTTATGGGGTGTATTGACTTTAATTGTCAATTGTTTAGGAGTTCTTAGCACCATAAGCTTTAATGCAGACACGACCTTAACCAATTCCTCTCTTAGTCATCCGAACAAAAAACTATAGTTATATATTGTATTGAGAATAATTGAAAATTGGATATCGATGTGTCATGAAATCCATGCAAATCGTTTATGCAAGTCAAAGAACACATGTGATATATTGTTGAACTATTTGCCTACACTTTGCTTCATGGGTGACGTTATTGTTATTAAATTTTGGAAATGGGAATATGTTGCAAGGTTTTGAAGTTTCATAATTTCTTAATGGATGATTTAAGATGCAGAAATGAGATATTCCTCATGGTCTTGATCCTTGCATACGGAACAGTATTATGAAGATTCTGGGAATATGATCACTCGCTCAACCGGTGATGATTTTGTGTTCATGTGTTTTATATTGAATATTCGTATAATGTTCTTATCGGGGGCCTGAAAGTTTTCATTTCTAATATTTCATTTGTTTTTTAGACACATATTTCAACTCATATATGGTAGGCAATACAAGTCTCCGTACTCGATTAGAATTTATGGCATTCCACTTTGATTATAAGAGGCCAAGGATTATGTTTTCTATTTAGATGAGTATTTGAGTTTAGAAGGCATTAAACGTAGTCACAAGTAGTAAACACATTGATATTTTTCTAGAATATTGTGTGGTATGGACATTTGAAGTTTTTCCTAACGTTCTTTTAATAAAAATGGAACGATACATTTCATCGACAATATAGAATATCAAAAACTGTTTTCTATTACTTTTCTTTTCCTTCTCAGTTTTTGCTTCTAGGTTAGGTTTGTGTCCCATAAGTTTTCTAATTATATTTTTCTTCAGGTGAAATTTTTACCAAAGTTATGACCCTAGTATGGTTTGATTGTTGAATGACATATATTGAGATTTTCGAAATTCACTTTTTCAAAAACGATATCATTTTCCTTAAAAATCCTAAAAAAACGATTTAATTATAGTTTACTCTAAAGTATTGGCTGTTATTGCAATCTATTTGTTATAATTAAAATACCTCAAGTGATATTCATTAACTTCGTTCATTTTTGTACTATTTTAACATATAAAAGTCACATGTTTTTCTTCACACAAAAAAAGTCTCTTAATAATGTTCTTATATGAGAATTAGCGAAAATAATATCAATATAATGTTTTCTTGGTATTTTACGCATATTCGTATATTAATTTTAAAAAGAAGTTCATTTTCATTTTAATTTTCTAAACTTATTTAATATCGTTCTTTGAGAACACCAAAAATATTTCAATATCTTTTATTATAAATTACTCGGTAATCATTACATTCATTAACAGGTTTTTAAATGTGATAAAGTTATAATATTAAAAACAAATAATGGTATAGTATATAAACATAAATTTGTAGATGTATAGCATAATTCCAAAGTAGCACTCCAGGCAATTCGACATTATGAATTCTGGGTTGACTCCAGCTTTGGAGAAAAATTATGTTTTATTCTTTGAAATTTTTTCTTCTTAACTCATGTATTTTCAATTCAAAACATTCCATAAAAAATAAATTTAATAAAGCTATTATAATGGCCTACAGTTTAAACGGCGCATTTTTTGTAAAAATCGAAAGTAATTTGATTATGAACTTAATAATTCATAATAGATTTTATTAATTATCAACAATAATGTTATGTTGGGTTCTACTCCCTTAAATTTCATTAAATAGTTAAACCTATCTAGATTATTCTATACCTTATATTTAAACACACATTTATTATTATAAAAATAGATTTATATAAATAAAAATATGTTGTAACTATATAGAAAACTTCATAGTTTATCCCATGAAATTTAAATCTTTAAATTAATATTTAATGTTTGTAAAATATGACAAATAATTTTTTAAACAAGGAACTCAGTTTCCTCAATGATGTGAATCATTATGTTCTTTGTTAGTTTTTTATAATTTAAAGAACTCGACAAACAAACAAATCACAACCTATTAGACTACACGTCTACTATGGCTGTTTCACTTCCACGATAAAATTAATTATTCATGCAAAGTATTTGAGAGGTTAATTGAAATAGTTGTCCTAAACAACTAGCTTTGAATGGTGAAAAACACGTGTTTAAATTCAAATTTTATATTTCAAATAGCTATTGTACGACAAAGAAATAGTAAATTACGAAAGTTTGTCTTGATTTAAAACCATACATTTTAATCAATTTTTTTACCAATGTAATCTTTTATCAGGTTATGGGTGTATTGACTTTAATTGTCAATTGTTAGGAGTTCTTAGCACCATAACGCTTAATGCATACACGACCTAACCAATTCCTCTATTAGTCATCCGAACAAAAATAGTTATATATTGTATTGAGAATATATTGAAAATTGGATATCGATGTGTCATGAAATCCATGCAAATCGTTTATGCAAGTCTCAAAGAACACATGTGATATATTGTTGAACTATTTGCCTACACTTTGCTTCAAGGGTGACGTTATTGTGATTAAATTTTGGAAATGGGAATATGTTGCAAGGTTTTGAAGTGTCATTATTTCTTTAATGGATGATTTAAGATGCAGAAATGAGATATTCCTCATGGTCTTGATCCCTTGCATACGGAACAGTATTATGAAGATTCTGGGAATATGATCACTCGCTCAACCGGTGATGATTTTTGTGTTCATGTGTTTTATATTGAATATTCGTATAATGTTCTTATCGGGGGCCTTGAAAGTTTTCATTTCTAATATTTCATTGTTTTTTTAGACACCATATTCAACTCATATATGGTAGGCAATACAAGTCTTCCGTACTCGATTAGAAGTTTATGGCATTCCACTTGATTATAAGAGGCCAAGGATTATGTTTTCTATTTAGATGAGTATTTGAGTTTAGAAGGCATTAAACGTAGTCAAAGTAGTAAACACATTGATATTTTTCTAGAATATTGTGTGGTATGGACATTTTGAAGTTTTCCTAACGTTCTTTTAATAAAATGGAACGATACATTTCATCGACAATATAGAATATCAAAAACCGTTTTTCTATTACTTTTTCTTTTCCTTCTCAGTTTTTGCTTCTAGGTTAGGTTTGTGTCCCATAAGTTTTCTAATATATTTTTTCTTCAGGTGAAATTTTTACCAAAGTTATGACCCTAGTATGGTTTGATTGTTGAATGACATATATTGAGATTTTCGAAATCACTTTTTCAAAAAACGATATCATTTTTCCTTAAAAAATCCTAAAAAACGATTTAATTATAGTTTACTCTAAAGTATTGGCTGTTATTGCAATCTCATTTGTTATAAATTAAAATACCTCAAGTGATATTCATTAACTTATTCGTTCATTTTTGTACTATTAACATATTAAAAGTCAACATGTTTTCTCACACAAAAAAAAGTCTGTAATAATGTTCTATATGAGAAATAGCGAAAATAATATCAATATAATGTTCTTTGGTATTTTACACATATTCGTTATATAATTTTAAAAAGAAGTTCATTTTCATTTTAATTTCCTAAACTTATTTTAATATCGTTTTTGAGAACACCAAAAATTATTCAATATCTTTTATATAAATTACTCGGTAATCATTACATTCATTAACAAGGTTTTTAAATGTGATAAAGTTTATAATATAAAAAACAAAATGGTATAGTATATAAACATAAATTTGTAGATGTATAGCATAATTCCAAAGAGCACTCCAGGCAAATTCGACATTAGGATTCTGGGTTGACTCCCAGCTTTGGAGAAAAATTTATGTTTTATTCTTTTGAATATTTTTTTCTTCTTAACTCATGTATTTTCAATTTCAAACATTTCCTATAAAAATAAATTAATAAAGCTATTATTAATGGCCTACAGTTTAAACGGCGCATTTTTGTAAAAATCGAAAGTAATTGATTATGAACTTAATAATTCATAATAGATTTTTATTAATTATCAACAATTAATGTTATGTGGGTTCTACTCCCTTAAATTTCATTAAATAGTTAAACCTATCTAGATTATTCTATACCTTAATTATAAACACACATTTATTATTATAAAAATAGATTTATATAAATAAAAATGTTGTAACTATATAGAAAACTTCATAGTTTATCCATGATCGAAATTTAAATCTTTAAATTAATATAATGTTTGTAAAATATGACAAATAATTTTTTAAACAAGGAACTCAGTTTCCTCAATGATGTGAATCATTATGTTCTTTTTGTTAGTTTTTATAATTTAAAGAACTCGACAAACAAACAAATCACAAACCTATTAGATACACGTCTACTATGGCTGTTTCACTCCACGATAAAATTAATATTCATGCAAAAGTATTTGAGAGGTTAATTGAAATAGTTGTCCTAAACCAACTAGCTTGAATGGTGAAAAACACGTGTTTAAATTCAAATTTTATATTTCAATAGCTATTGTACGACAAAGAAATAGTAAATTACGAAAGTTTGTCTTGATTTAAAACCATACATTTAATCAATTTTTTTTACCAAGTATCTTTTTATAGGTTATGGGGTGTATTGACTTAATTGTCAATTGTAGGAGTTCTTAGCACCAACGCTTAATGCATACACGACCTTACCAATTCTCTTAGTCATCCGAACAAAAACTATAGTTATATATTGTATTGAGAAATATTGAAATTGGATATCGATGTGTCATGAAATCCATGCAAATCGTTTATGCAAGTCTCAAAGAACACATGTGATATATGGTTGAATATTTGCCTACACTTTGCTCATGGGTGACGTTATTGTTATTAAATTTGGAAATGGGAATAGGTTGCAAGTTTTGAAGTTTATTATTCTTATGGATGATTTAAGATGCAGAAATGAGATATTCCTCATGGTCTTGATCCCTTGCATACGGAAAGTATTATGAAGATTTCTGGGAATGATCACTCGCTCAAACCGGTGATGATTTTGTGTCATGTGTTTTATATTGAAATTCGATAATGTTCTTATCGGGGGCCTGAAAGTTTCATTTCTAATATTTCATTTGTTTTTAGACACCATATTTCAACTCATATATGGTAGGCAA